>NC_046974.1:27714846-27969846 GCF_009769545.1 Cyclopterus lumpus
CATAATCCAAGTCTCACTTATCTCGTCTTATGCTCCCAAAAACATACACATTCACGCCGTCTGTGAAGCCTCATAAAAACGAAGGTATAGTGAAGATGTGCTCAGGGGTGAAGTCTTCAAGCACTTCAAGGTATAATGGGGTGAGTAACTGATGATCTGTGGGTAAGGTATTTTTTTAATGAAACTCCAGAAGGCATTATTGGTACCAAGGATCAGCACTATCAGTGAGGATATTAACAGACAGTACTCCGCCCCCCACTCACCGCGGTGAACAGATTTATCTTTTGATGAACTGTAGCTCTCCAATATATTTTCGAATGCACCATCTGTGTGAAATGTAAGTTATTCTGTTAAATGGGTCTTCTTCTCAAGTGTTTGCATTATAACTTGCATCTTACACAAATAGTGCACATATTGTGACTAGCAGTCAGTGAGGTGGGTGTACTGCAAGAAAGATGATTATGTTATGGGGAGGAAGTGGGTATACCTGTAAGCCGCCTGAAAAAGAGGAGGCTATACTCCGGGTAACTGCTTGTACCCTCCACTACACCACTGCATATTGTGCATATGTTTTGCCAGTACATGTGTGTAAATATTGATATGTACATTTTCTGTGTGTACTGTCACGTGGACGGGGCTACGACCGCATTTCATTGTGAAGTCATGTTTTCTGAAATGAGAACCCTGAACCTTATTTTGAAATGCTATGCTATCGCCGAAGTACCCACAAAAACAGCCTTATGCAGTTTGACTCTAAGTACATTGCACAAGGACACATACGGAGTCCCTTGAGGCGCACACATGTAACATCTTAGCACCTTTAGTGTTGTGTGGTGCGCAGTCCCGTACACGATATGAATGCTCATTGGTTTAGCAGAAGGAGGACTATAAACAAGGTACTGAATGGTGGAGGCACACAGACCGTTCATGTTTAAAGAGACTCGGTTCTGTTTGTCTCGTTTGGATCATCTGTGATCATTCTGTAATTAAACACCCTGTTTCTACATGTGTTGCATGATAAGAGCCCGACCAGCGACTTCTTCTGACGCATCTTTTTTGAGAACATCACAGAGAAGTGAGAAGACATAAAGATCATGTGATACATGTTCCAGTTGCTGTCATTTAAAGAGACATTTCTTAAAACAAACATTCACTTTCTCGCAATGTTAAAAACATGTTGTTGTTGCATACACCGAAGACTAATTGCTTTCTGAGCCCCTATTTTGAATTTGAAATGATCCATTTTTTCTCAGATAAACAATCTCTGATGGTGACAGGGACTTCCTGGAGGCACCGCTAACAATAGAGGAGAACATGCGTCTTAATAAATCCCCCGGGGTAGATGGCCTTACGATGTTTACAGAACTTTTGTATATTTTATTTGTCTGTTATTGCTTGAGGTGCACATTATAATGATGCTGACTCCCTAACGCATTCCATGCACACTGCAGGGTGTATCTTTCATTCACAAAAAAATGGAGGGTAGTCTAGTGGTAGTCTAACAGGGGAAATGGTGCTTGTCTTCAAAAGGGTAACTTTTCATTCAAATAACACATGATTACAAAGACTTAGTTTGAGAAATACATATCGTATATATTTCTGATAGATAGGACTCCACATCTTCTCTCGTCAACCCGAACCCTAAAGCATGCTCCTGCTCTTTTCCAACTTCTTCACTTCTCATCTCACTCTTCTGGGTGTAGAGTGATTCTGGGCTGTTCTGTGTGGGGGAGGTGCATGCTTTGGCAAGAGGATGCCAAACAGCAAAAGGTCATACAGCAACAGAAAAACACAATATTACGACCTTTATTGCTTTATTTCTTCTCCAGCAGTTTGCAGGAAACAATGGCAAAGTAAATGATTGCGAGGGGGTGGACCTCGGTTTGTTCATCTTTAACCGACATCCAAATGTGAACTTACTTCTGCATTGATCCTGTTTATTACAACTTTAAAAAGAAACAAGGGTCCAAGTTATTATGCGTGCATGCACGAGTTTAAAACGTTTATAACGTAGCTTCAGTGTTTTGGAGACATTCTCCATCTGCTGGGAAACAACATATTACACAACAGCTGGGCTCGGACCTGACAGGAACAGAAGCAAGGCCTCTATCAGTGTCCGTGGTAATGGATGTTTCCTGAGAGCGGTGAGTGTATGCCACAATTTACTTGTTTATTTATACCCAACCCCCTAACAATCCACAGCTGCAACGGTAGTTTCATGTGGAGAAATACTCCATAGTTAAGTGCTAGTGAGGGAGAGCAGTTAGAGAAAGGGTCTTTAATGTCCAACTGTAGCAATCTTCACAAAAGCAGGAAGCGGAATCTGCCAAACATGTGCACCACTTACAAGCTCTGGAGGGGTCACCTGGAGTTCTGCTCACAGGCCACCAACGGGAGGGGTCTCCATCTCAAGCTGTGTTCATTTTAGAAGTTATTTGGGTGAAATATGAAACATCTCAAAATAATGGTGGGATTATGCCAGTCCTGACAATCAAATCTCAAACCCTTATTCCTTAAATAACACTTCTTTGCCGGATTTGATGCCATTTCCAAAAGGAAACAACCAGATAGTTAGTATTCACCCAAAGGCTCCAGTGTTTGCTCCGTCTCTGAATGTGCAACTTATCCAGCCCAGAATCCTCTGCTTAGGACTTTGGGATAGGATCAAGTCCAGTTCAAGACTTTAGACGTTTGGTTCATTTTGCTCAAATACAAATCAAATGAGTTAAATGAAATTTGAAAGCACTATGAGTAGGATTTCGCCCTCTGCCTGTATTTCCCTTTTTCTTATCATGTTGCTGTTTTTGAGACATTTCATGGTGTTTACAGTAGAAAGTTGAGAGTATTTTCTGGAAAATGTACCTAAATTAAAAGAAATTGAGCAGAAAAATGACCCCTGTGACTGATATATTAATATGACACTGTGCTCGTGGTTCCCAACCTACTCAATTCAAATCATTTTTATGAAAGAAATACAAATCACCAATTTGCCTCAGAGGGCTTTGCAATCTGTTCAGCAGACGACCCTGATTAATGGGATAGGACATGAATTTATATCCTTTTTTGTGAAATATTAATAATTTGACCTCTTTCTGCATCGAACTGTTGTTTTCCAAAAGTCCAAAATAAACGTGTTTCAAGTCAAGCTTTCACTGAAAATGAGTGTCTAATAAATGCAGTGAGCTAAAACGTTGGGGTTCCCCTAAATTTATTTATTATGTAAAAAGTGACATACTCATCAAATTTACCTTAGAACAATACCTCAGTAAATACCACCTTCTTATGGTACACATGCATGTGGGAGTAAATATCAGACTTCCTACACAAAACAAATTTCTTGGAAAATGTAATTCAGGCAGAAATTACAATTACATTTGAGTGTCTTAAAAATCTAAAAGTGTTCGTCTCCTTCATGATGTTCGTCATCAAACCTCTGTTTGGGCTCCCAACCAGCGGTTTAAACAGCAGACAACCACATTACAGTATCATTGTGTTATTTTCCATTGGAGACTCTAAGTACAGTTTTTTTAAGAGCTTAATAACCAGTTGCATTTTCTTTATGGTCCCCAGCCTTCAATAATGTAGCCTTACTGGATAAGCTAGGACTGCAGCCAGCCTCCGGTATCACGGTATGACCAGATCACGCAGCGCTAACTCAATCAAGGGAATTCATGGTGATTTACGGTTGATCTAACGGTCCTGTGAGCAGTGGCAGTCCTTCAGTTACTGAGTGCACACGGTGTTTAGCTTTTGCAAGGGGAAGATAACACTCTGTGTTGACATTATGCCGTTGCATGTGAGGCTGTGAAACAGTTTGGAGTGATGCCTGAGGTTTGATCGGTATCAACATCACAGAAGGAGCCACTCAGCGATAGCCTCAACAAAGAAAGCTCATTTGGGCCTGTTCCCTATCACCCTATCAGAAAGTCTACCATGTTGATTTGGACATTATCCATCTGGACATCATCTCTTGACTTGGATGACGTCAAAAAACCTTTTATCAGATATAATTATCACACTATACATGGCCAAGTTGACAATTTGCAATGGAATGCATCCCCTCTCAGCTTTGGAAGAAATGGCTTCCTTCCTCCTTTACTTTATACTTCCTGTCTCATTAGTGCCGTACACGCTTTATGGTTGTGGGCCTTCTCTTCTGCGTATCATGGGGTTTTACACATCTTTGAGTTTACTTAGTCAACCAACTTTTACAATGATTTGTCATTCACAAAATAATTAAAAAGTTAGTCAAATACTGAGATTTCATAGGAACCCTGCAGGAATGTAGCTGTTTATATTCCATGACAACATCTGGGCAACAATCTATCACAATCTGCAACTGGATATTGAACTTTCTTACAAACAGACCACAGACGGTTCGGACTCCACCAGCCTCCTATTGAACACCGGGCGCAGAGACGCCGCGACCTGTCAATCACAGTATGCCCCGCCCTGAAGCACAACCTGCCTTATGGTCTGTTTGACTCTACATGACCATCATTTACTAAATGAACTATTGAAGAAGACTGAAACTAGAGATTGAGACCATGAACTCATGTTTACTGAGGGAATAAATCAAGAGAAGTAGAGTCATTTATATATCATAATAATAATGTCAAAGCACAATCTTTGTATTTCATTACTGGGACTTCCTCAGTCGTTAGATATACCATCCAATTACAGTGAAAGAAATAATCAAATGTAGCTAAGCTGTAGGAGGCCCTGGAGACTTGGAAGACTAGGAAGACTTGGAAGACTTGGAAGACTTGGAAGACTAGGGAGACTTGGAAGACTAGGAAGACTAGCAAGACTTGGAAGACTAGCAAGACTTGGAAGACTTGGAAGACTAGGAAGACTAGGAAGACTTGGAAGACTTGGAAGACTAGGAAGACTAGGGAGACTAGGAAGACTTGGAAGACTAGGAAGACTAGCAAGACTTGGAAGACTAGCAAGACTTGGAAGACTTGGAAGACTAGGAAGACTAGGAAGACTTGGAAGAAGACTTGGAAGACTAGGAAGACTAGGAAGACTTGGAAGACTTGGAAGACTTTGAAGACTAGGAAGACTTGGAAGACTAGGAAGACTAGCAAGACTTGGAAGACTAGGAAGACTTGGAAGACTAGGAAGACTAGGAAGACTTGGAAGACTAGGAAGACTTGGAAGACTAGGAAGACTAGCAAGACTTGGAAGACTAGGAAGACTAGGAGGACTAGGAAGACTTGGAAGACTAGGAAGACTTGGAAGACTAGGAGGACTAGGAAGACTTGGAAGACTAGGAAGACTAGGAAGACTTGGAAGACTAGGAAGACTAGGAAGACTTGGAAGACTTGGAAGACTAGAAAGACTAGCAAGACTTGGAAGACTAGGAAGACTAGGAAGACTTGGGAGACTAGGAAGACTAGCAAGACTAGCAAGACTAGGAAGACTAGGAAGACTAGGAAGACTAGGAAGACTTGGAAGACTAGGAAGACTAGCAAGACTAGCAAGACTTGGAAGACTTGGAAGACTAGGAAGACTAGGAAGACTAGGAAGACTAGGGAGACTAGCAAGACTAGCAAGACTTGGAAGACTTGGAAGACTAGGAAGACTAGGAAGACTAGCAAGACTTGGAAGCTGCAGTTTGCCACCGGACTGCCTCGTTTATTTTAAAGCTACACGTATTCCAAACTAGGCTCAATACCGAATGCACTTAAACCGTCACAGGACTGGGATAGTGTGCAGAGTAATACGTGAGTAGGTGGCAGGGCATACCCACATGTCTCCTAAAGTGAATGCACTCAAATAACACGGACTGGCATACAACCTCCTCATCTCATGATTTGAATTAATATCAGGGTGAAATTAGTAGAAATAAGTCATGGCAACAAGCAAGATGTCAGTAAATATGTAAAATGATACAAGTGTCATATGCAGGTTCTATTTTATACATTCCATCTTACGCTACAATTTAATACAATTACTTGGTAATATGCAGATGTTTAATATTGAAAACCTCCATCTGATGTTAGGGTTGGGAGTCTACACTTGAACTTTAATGTATAAGATGTTGACATGGTTTTGGTGGTACTGTTGTCTCAGCAGCAGGTGTATAAACAGTGGCTTAAATTCCCAAAACCCTCAACATTGGTTTGTAGATATCAACACATCACACTCGTGGAGTGTAAAAATATCCTACTCATAACCAGTTTGAAGAGAGTCACATGGCCATTGTCGAGAATTGCCCACAGCTGCCTCCACACCAACGGTTGCCAAGGAAACTGTGTATTATGCTTACTAGCTTAGCAGCTTCCTCTCGACTTATTACTTTGACAACAGGAATGTCAATTAGCTGTGCAAGTTTGAGCGGCCTTTGTTTGCCCGCCTCACTTCTTGTAAGGGTGATTGGAGCTGCGACAACTAAACACAGTAACAGCTGCTATAAATCAACAGGGTTTCTTATTAACAGTTCAACTGCCCCCTTTAGACATGCATTCCAACCTGGTCTGCTTATGTTTAATGTCTTTCCTGCATGGATGCATTATGTATGCTGTCATCTGCAATCTTATAGTCAATGGTCTACGAATGTAATGTAATGCTTCCTCTGGATCCGTCCTCCTTTCTTTTCCTCACTGTGTTTGAAAGGGAACTCTCAGTGACACGTGACTTTCTCAGGCGCTGTTTGTATTGATAAAATAGTTTAATCGGCCTATTTGTCAAATAGTTGGATTGAATTTGCAAAGGCAAATCCCAAGAAGCCACGGTTACAATATGCTGTTGTAGATAGCATATTGTACAGATGTACATACCCAGAGCAGAACCCAAAGCATGGCATGCCATTGATCAAACGTATGCCTTTTAAACCACATGGGGGATTCCTCTTGCTGGATTTATGAAACACAGGTGAGAGTCCAGCTGTCTCAGTTCATTGAGATACAGACTCGCCAAAAACTAGAGGCTTTAAACCACTTTTTGAAACTTGGCATGCCATTCCCCTTAATTAGATTGCACATTCCTTTGTCAAATTGCCGTTCATAGCTTGTCATTCACTATTGGTCGCAGCGCCACTGAGCCAAAGTACGCTGAGCCCACAGGTGGGCAACGGATACATCCGACAAGACTCTTGAGACTCCCACTTCCTGTACTGGTAAATGGTCAATTGACTGCATTTCTATAGCACCTTTTTAGTCGTCCAACCAACCAAAGCGTTTTACACTGCATTCCACACACACACACACACACACACACACCAGCCTTCGGGAGAAACTTGGCGTCCAGTGTCTTGCCCAAGGACACTTGGAGGAGTTGAGGTTCAAACCACCAATCCTTCAATTACTGGACAACCGCTCTCTACCGCCGTGAAGGATGAGCACGTCTTGCTTGTGATGCAAGTCTGTGAGGTTTACTTTCTGTTATACACCAACAATCTGCTTTAAAGATACAAGATATTCTGGAAAAAGAATTCAAATGTTGGGCACTGAAAGGTTGGAATCCTTCAGCACTGACTGTAAACTAGCACTTTGTAGACCTAGCCAATGTCAATGTGCTGCCTGGCGATAAGCACCGACCGCGGGGTGGAGGAGGGCGTCTGATGTTTGAAGGAATGCGTTCTTCATGCCACAGTATACAGATTAGTTTTTCTTCAGTCGACATGTCCATTGATTTGTTGCCTGGAGGACTCCAAGTTCTTTTAGACAATTTCATATATTTTTGGGCCAAAGCAGTTTTCACACTGTAAGATTGACAGTGAATCCACAATAATTCTTTATTATTCATTATTCTATCATTTGTAAGAGAATTCTGTCGCCTATTGTGTACAAAGAACAAGGACTATTATGTATTATCATTAGCTCACAACCTGTATGTACTGGCATCTGATCAGATCAGTATTGTGGTTGGAGAAGCTTGTCTTTTCCCTGTTTTGCCCCCCAAACAATGTTGACAGGCTGTTCTGAAATATGAAGAATCTCCTCACCAAAGGCCCATTCACAGGCATTTCTTTGTTATGAATGTGTTCGTTATGAATTAAAAAGCGGAACATATATGTATTCTCTTGGTCGTCTGTACCTTTTTGTGGCAGCATTTAGGCCTTTACGCCAACACCTCTACACAACAAGGTGCATGACCTGACGAGTCATCATTTCCATAGGGAGAAGGTAACTCTGGGGCTGAAGACTGGTTCTCTCACTTTCATTACTTACATGTATTCCACATTGTGAATTCTTTTTCCCTGCAGTGTAGACACATGAGATTCATATTGGTTTTCCTCATCTGGCTTAGTAGTAAAAGAGCAGCCAAGTCACCACAGGGATGTGGAGGAGTATTCCCATGCGTGGGGATGAGGAATGTGGGACGTTGTGCTTCCATCCCCCATGGCCAACAGACACAGTGACAGCTATCAGGAGGATCTCGGCCTGCTTCCATCCCCCATGGCCAACAGACACAGTGACAGCTATCAGGAGGATCTCGGCCTGCTTCCATCCCCCATGGCCAACAGACACAGTGACAGCTATCAGGAGGATCTCGGCCTGCTTCCATCCCCCATGGCCAACAGACACAGTGACAGCTATCAGGAGGATCTCGGCCTGCTTCCATCCCCCATGGCCAACAGACACAGTGACAGCTATCAGGAGGATCTCGGCCTGCTTCCATCCCCCATGGCCAACAGACACAGTGACAGCTATCAGGAGGATCTCGGCCTGCTTCCATCCCCCATGGCCAACAGACACAGCGACAGCTATCAGGAGGATCTCGGCCTGCTTCCATCCCCCATGGCCAACAGACACAGTGACAGCTATCAGGAGGATCTCGGCCTGCTTCCATCCCCCATGGCCAACAGACACAGTGACAGCTATCAGGAGGATCTCGGCCTGCTTGGCTTTTGTAAAGGGTCTGCTGTTGAGGAAAACCTCACATGTACACCCAACACGTTATGTTCAGCAAATAGTTAGTACAGCATAAGTACTGATGACCATTACATGTACTACTTAGCAATAACCAGTTATATCATTATCACTTGAATGGGCAACCTTTCCTGGAACCCTAAAACATCAGCATTATATAACAGAGGTTGGCAACACAAGGATAATTATAGGTAAACGACTACGGCAAAGTGTTCATTTAATACTTATTGCAATATATTGCTAGCACAATCTAGATTATTTTAGTCAGGGAACATGCAAACATGTGTATATATATATAAACACATGTATATATATACTCATATGTATGTATATACTATATATATATATATTTATTAGGGGGTTGAAGTGTCCTTGAGCAAGACACTGAACCCCCAGTTGCTCCGCGGCTGCATCTCTGCTCCTTAATAACTAAGGATGGGTCACTGCACATGTTATTTGTACTTTGGTATTGTATTTATGCATTTTTAAATGATGTAGTGTGTTGATACTGTGTCCCTGCTGTTTGTCCTCATCCTTGTTTTGTATTGTTTTTAAAGCCCAAAAACAATTAGCACAACGTGGACAATAAAGTTACTGACTAACATGTGAAATACAGTAAGGCAATAATTTCACAGATTTACAGGTGACATTATTTATATGTCTGTTTTCTTCTATTGCAATAGTGACAGCGCACACCATTAATAATACTTGTACAGTGTATTTTCCTTGTGGGGCTCTTGACTATAATACACAAAAGGTGTCATTCTGTCAGTATGAATGATGAGCGGAGCCAATCAAACCAGAGTAGACCTATCCGTGAAAGGTAAGCATACATGGTTGCATTTCATGGGTTAAGCATTACATAAGTGAATGATAAGTGTCAGAAGAATGAATAAAGAGCTGTTTGTAAAGAAGTCTCAGGCCATTTCCTGTATTTATACAAGAAAGGGAAACAAATGGGACCACGGAGGAACGTCTGCTGCAGCTAGAGGACGTATCTGTAGAGAAAACATAGAATTCCCCCGGCATTTAGGACTACATCAACAAGTGCAAACAAAGAAGATGAGTGGACATATTAAATCATATCAACTTTACTCTTATCATTTGTACCCATGAGTAATGCAAAAGACAGTTTGGAGTGTTTTGGAGCTCATAAGAAAGCAGCTGCTAAAACTATTACTACATATTATATAGTATTTATATTGCTTCAACTTATGTGTTGACCGATGTTATGAATGGGTAGGCTTTCCAAAAAAGAATTTTAAACGGATGTATTGAAGCAAAACTTTTGGAGCAGCATATCACGCTAGAAAGGTAATTTGCATGACTTTTGCTGTTGAGATAGATGCCATGTGCAGACAGCTGGCCTGAAGAGTTGCTATGGTCACAGAGCTGTCAGCCGTGTCTGTGCAGCGTGAGGGAGCTGTGTTGATCGAGCAGTCTCACAGAGCAAGCCGAGCCTGGCCAGTTCTTTTTACCACAATTGATGATTAACAGGTGGTGGTTGTGACTGCCTCCCTTGGTGCCTCATGTTCAAACAAACAGCCCCTCTTGGATGTCTCTATGTTAGATAAAACATGATAAAGTGCCCTTGAGTGTTTCTTTCTAGTGGAGAAAACATTAAGTTCCTTTTAGAGTTTCCTTTGAGGGGAGAACATATATAATTAAGTGCCCTCTATGTTACCAATGCAGAGAAGACAACATGATAAAATGCCCTCTAAGTTATTATTTTAATGAAGAACACGTGATGAAGTGCCCTCTAGGTTATTCAATTCAATTCAATTCAGTTTATTTTGTATAGTCCAATATCACAAACTCCCCTCAGAGGGCTTTACAATCTGTACACATACGACATCCCTGACCTTTGACCTCACATCGGATCAGGAAAAACTCCCCAAAAATAACCTTTGACAGGGAAAAAAGGGAAGAAACCTTCAGGAGAACAACAGAGGAGGATCCCTCTCCCCGGATGGACAGATGAATAGATGTCATGTGTACAGAATGAACAGCGTTACAGAGTTACATAAACACATTACATGAATATGACAATGTATGAATGGAACTCCAATCCATGAAACAGAAGGAGGTAGAGAGGAGGGGGGGCGGGGCATCAGCAGGGCCAATGGGAGGCCAGCTCACCAGCATCAGACACCTCCAGGTCCAATGGACCCTATGAGACGTGAAGTCACAACGACTCCGGGGAGGAAGCAGAGTTAATAAGGTGCAATGGAGAGATGTAAATTCATCCATAAGGAGAGAGAGAAGAGGAGATGGGTGCTCAGTGTATCCTAAAACATCCCCCAGCAGCCTATAAGCCTATAGCAGCATATCAAGGGGCTGGACCAGGGCAAACCTGATTCAGCCCTAACTATAAGCACTATCAAACAGGAAAGTCTTAAGTCTATTCTTGAATGAGGTGACTGTGTCTGCCTCCAGGACTGAAAGTGGAAGCTGGTTCCATAAAAGAGGAGCTTGATAACTGAAGGCTCTGGCTCCCATCCTACTTTTTAGGACTCTAGGAACCACAAGTAGCCCCACATTTAGTGAGCGCAGCTCTCTAGTGGGGCAACATGGTACTACAAGCTCCTTAAGATATGATGGTGCATCACCAATCAAGGCTTTGTAGGTGAGGAGAAGAATTTTAAATATGATTCTTGATTTTACAGGGAGCCAGTGCAGAGCAGCTAATACAGGAGTCATGTGATCTCTTTTCTTAGTTTTTGTGAGTACACGAGCTGCAGCATTCTGGATCAACTGGAGGGACTTAAGAGACTTATTAGAGCAGCCTGATAATGAGGAGTTGCAGTAATCTAGTCTGGAAGGAACAAACGCGTGAACCAGCTTTTCTGCATCTTTTTGAGACAAGATGTGCCTGATTTTTGAAATGTTACGTAGATGAAAAAATGCAATCCTTGAGATTTGCTTAACGTGGGAGTTAAAGGACAAGTCTCGGTCAAAGATAACTAGAGATTCTTTACAGTGGTGTTGGATGCCAGGGCAATGCCATCTACAGAAACCACATCACCAGATAATTGATCTCTGAGGTGTTCAGGGCCCAGTAAAATAACTTCAGTTTTGTCTGAGTTTAACATCAGGAAGTTGCAGGTCATCCATGTTTTTATGTCTTTAAGACATTCTTGAATTTTAGCGAGCTGGTTGGTCTCCTCTGGTTTGATCGATAGATATAATTGAGTATCGTCTGCATAGCAATGAAAGTTTATGCAGTGTTTCCTGATAATATTGCCCAAAGGAAGCATATATAAGGTAAATAAAATTGGTCCAAGCACAGAACCTTGTGGAACTCCGTGATTAACGTTGGTGGTCATTGAGGCTTCATCGTTTACAAATACAAATTGAGATCGATCTGATAAATATGATTTAAACCAACTTAGTACCTGAAATGCCAATCGACTGATCCAGTCTCTGTAATAGGATGTCATGATCAATGGTGTCGAACGCAGCACTAAGGTCTAACAAGACCAGTACAGAGATGAGTCCTTTATCAGGACTAAGGTCTAACAATACCAGTACGGAGATGAGTCCTTTATCAGCACTAAGGTCTAACAAGACCAGTACACAGATGAGTCCTTTATCAGCACTAAGGTCTAACAAGACCAGTACAGAGATGAGTCCTTTATCAGCACTAAGGTCTAACAAGACCAGTACAGAGATGAGTCCTTTATCAGCACTAAGGTCTAACAAGACCAGTACAGAGATGAGTCCTTTATCAGCACTAAGGTCTAACAAGACCAGTACAGAGATGAGTCCTTTATCAGCACTAAGGTCTAACAAGACCAGTACAGAGATGAGTCCTCTATCAGCACTAAGGTCTAACAAGACCAGTAAAGAGATGAGTCCTTTATCAGCACTGAGGTCTAACAAGACCAGTACAGAGATGAGTCCTACTTTCTCAAGGATCTTAGAGAGGAAGGGAAGGTTAGAGATCGGTCTGTAGTTAGCCAACACCTCTGGATTAAGAGTGGGCTTTTTCAGGAGAGGTTTAATTACAGCTACTTTGAAGGAATGTGGTACATGGCCTGTTAGCAAAGACACATTAACAATATCCAGCAGAGAGGTGCCAATTAAAGGGAACACGTCTTTAAGCAGCCTCGTTGGGATGGGGTCTAAGAGACAGGTAGACGGTTTAGAAGTAGAAACCGTTGAGGACAATTGGTCTAGGTTAATGGGAGAAAAGATATCCAAATATACACCAGGGCATACGGCCGTTTCCAAGGCCACTCCTCTTGATGACAGATCAGCAGTAGTTGAGGGCAAGAGATCATCAATCTTGCCTCTAATAGTTAAAATCTTTTCATTGAAGAAGTTCATGAAGTCATTACTACTGAGGTCTATAGGAATACACGGCTCCACAGAGCTGTGACTCTCTGTCAGCCTGGCTACAGTGCTAAAGAGGTTACCATTCCAGTAGAGAAAACGTGATGAAGTGCCCTATGGGTTACCATTCCAGTAGAGAAAACGTGATGAAGTGCCCTATGGGTTACCATTTCAGTAGAGAAAACGTGATGAAGTGCCCTATGGGTTACCATTTCAGTAGAGAAAACGTGATGAAGTGCCCTCTAGGTTACCATTCCAGTGGAGAAAACGTGATGAAGTGCCCTATGGGTTACCATTCCAGTAGAGAAAACGTGATGAAGTGCCCTCTAGGTTACCATTCCAGTGGAGAAAACGTGATGAAGTGCCCTATGGGTTACCATTCCAGTAGAGAAAACGTGATGAAGTGCCCTATGGGTTACCATTCCAGTAGAGAAAACGTGATGAAGTGCCCTCTAGGTTACCATTCCAGTGGAGAAAACGTGATGAAGTGCCCTCTAGGTTACCATTCCAGTAGAGAACACGTGATGAAGTGCCCTATGGGTTACCATTCCAGTGGAGAAAACGTGATGAAGTGCCCTCTAGGTTACCATTCCAGTGGAGAAAACGTGATGAAGTGCCCTGAGCCTGCATGGGGCCCTTCCAATGTTATACAAAATATTATACAGTGCCTTTTAAAGTGGCCTTAAAACTGTGAAAAGATGAACACGCTAGAACCTTTCAGTGTGCCGGTGCCCCACCTCATGCAGCCGGTGCCCCACCTCATGCAGCCGGTGCCCCACCTCATGCAGCCGGTGCCCCACCTCATGCAGCCGGTGCCCTTCAGGCTGCCACTGGTGAACACGATGTCTAGCTGTGTGCTGCCATTAGCTGGTTTATGCTGCCCTCTGTTGTCTAAACATCCCAGCACGATGATTATGGAAGAAAAAAAAATGATTGTAATCACAATTTAGTGCAGAGTACAGGCATCCTTGAACAAATAATAACCTAGATATTAACAACAAATAGTGAATATTTACAACACAAATTGGTCCAGCAGTAACACGACCACACTGCTTCCCGTTAGCTGGATAAACCTTGTGTTTCAGCAATAACCAACATGTTTGAGACACAACACTACCATTTTATCACATTAAAAAAGATTGATATGTGCCATTGCTAAGGCCAGCGCGGAATGGTCCATGTCGAGGAAACAGCTCTCTTTCAAACTCTTGACTAAAGATGCTCTCAAATTTAAGCAGTAAGAGAACAGTAAGGCCTCTGTGTTTTCACTTTGTCAGTCCCAAAGCACATGACTCATCTGTGCCAATCATAAAAACAAAAACATACACCCAAGCGACATGTATGAAGAATAAACATTCATCATTCCGGGACATTCCACAATCTCAGAAGTCGTCCGTAGAGCCGAAAGAGGTCAAAGAGTGAGACGTGCAGGCATGCAAGAGTCAACAAGGGGATGAAGTGTTTTCCGAGCACGGCCTTTGTTAGGTGTCCCTCCTTGTTCGAAGCACGACCACACAGTAGAAAGTGCCTGGGAAATGTCAACAAGTGGTCCACTCCCATCCTTACAGTGGACAGCATACCAGTAAACAGTCATTTCTGTTCAAACAGTGATGCTCACCCCTTTTTCTTCTCAGCAGGCCTCAAGATGATGTGAACTTTACCCAAAGAGGCTGGCTGGCAATCCCACAACGGTTTGGTCTGTGAGAAAAGGCCGATCTGGAGTCTAGCTCTCGAGCACCATGACCACAATGCAATGCTGCAACGTCCCTCTAGAGCCATAAGTGTCCGTCATAAGGTTATGATGACAGCGCTCGTTCTACCTCCCTTCATCTCATCAACATAGTAAAGTAAGTGAGTTACATTCAGTGTGGTCGTCCCTCAATAGCCCTGCATGATGGTGGTTATTTTAACTAAAATGTGTAGTTTACTTCCAAAGTCAGTTTAATTCATGTATACCAAGTCCCTAAATGTGCAACGATCCACTATGACAATAGTGAAAGTACCTTCAAAAATACAACTTGAACAACCGCGTAATAACTTTCCAGGAAAAAATGACCGTTTCATAACACACTAAAATGACATCCATCCATTATGTGCTTGATTGTAAACTCACCAATTAGGCATAAGCACTAAAAAAAAGGCAGCAGGTGCTTTTGAAGTGGAATGGAAAATTAAACATTAAAAAACACCCCCACAAAGACGTTTCTAGGAAATACACATCTTAAGAAAATAAATGCCCAGCTCCAACTGGAAGACATCTTCAGATCACTCTCTGTTGCCACCTGCTGGCGCTGCATCAAAGACGCCTCACACCTGACTGATGGAGCTGGTTCACAGGTCTTACACGTTCAATACAGCACTTGCAAAAATGACAATTGGCGAATTATTTAATAGTAATATTTATTTTCAAAACCTAATCCTGTGGTTCACCATGAATCTAATTGCTTGCAGCTACAACATGACAGAGCGGACTGGGCTTTCAGAAACGAAGAGCACTGGTGGTGCTACTCATGATAAAAGGTCAGATCAAACCAAAACGTTCACGATAGTCGTGAACAGATTTACACACATTGACAACATTATTAAGCTAGTGCCTCGTCAGGGTTTTATCGTTCAATACCAAAACACCACTGTATTCCACCCACACCTTTAATCAACCAGCTTCACACAGAACACCAGAGTATGCAGACAACACTAGATCTATACAACCACAAAACTAAACGAGTTCATAAGAAAACCATCAAGGTGTTTTACAAAACCGACAAGCTAATTTTACATAATTAGTTCAACAGGTACACTGAATAAAGGGAATGCTTATTATATTCTCTTCATGGCGTCATCAATGTCTGAGATCTGGTCCTTCAGTTGGTTCCATTGTTCAGGATTCAGGGAGATGCCTACAAAACAAGACAGACGGGTTCAAACTGTGTCCTACAACACAGCTGCAGATAGGGCTGACTTTAGGTCTCCGTCCGGCGACTAGCAGCTAGCCGTGCTAACAACGTTGCTGACAGAGCGTACGGTTTCAGCCTGGTTTGGGTAAGCGTAGGGCGGGGCGCCACTGTTCCGCGGCCACGCCACCGTGTGTCAGGAGACGGCGCGGTCAGAGGTAACCGCCGTATGAGCGCCGCGCGCTGTGGAGGCAATGAGCTAGCCAGTCCATTCACATGATGGGTATCGAATGAAGTACCCTTTTTGGTACTGGCATTGCACTTCTCTTCTCAATGACACCCACAAATAAAATCCTCAAACATCCATCTTTCCAGTTCCTGGCGTAGTTCTTCAGAGAAATATGTAGAATACTGAAAACATATTGATAGCAGAGGCAGGCTTTAGAGATGCATTTACCTTTTTTCCCCGGCTTCATCTCCCCATCTTGATTCATCCAGTACTCTCTGATGTCAATCAGGACTTTCCCTTTGAAGTCCCTCACGCTGACATACCTCATCTTTCCAATCTGGAAGAAGCAAAGCAGCGGTCAACTGGACTGGGAGAGACGTACGTGTTAATGCTTTTACAGCACCATTAAAAAAAAGTACACAATACCTTCGTCCACATGTAGGGTAGAATATTGAAGGAGTAATATTTGCAGCAGTAAAACACATCAATAAACATTGCGCTATTTTTTGTATATATATATATATAAGCTTGTGTAGTAGTAAATTACAACCGAATTAAAACATAATGTGATCTTTTTGTCTATTTCTACAATTAACCTGAATAAATATAATTTTGAAATACTTCACCTACATTTAAAGTGTGTCTGTTGAATTCAAAATAAAAGTACACGATGGATGCAATTTAACTTCCTGGAGTTTACAGTAATTCTCCATGTGAACAGCTTTAACGACAGTGTACCTGGAACATGTTGTCGTCTCCTTTGCTGTTGCCCTTGGATGAGCCACCGGGCTTGGAACTCTCTCCGCTCTTTGGTTTCTTGACTGGTTTCTCTGGTACACTTGACTTCTTTCGCTTTGCCTGAAAAAAAATGTAAAAGAAACTTGTGAAATTCTTGCCCCACGTTGTGTCCTTACAGCGTTGTAGGACTTGAAGGTCTCAGTATCGACCGCATCTTGTCGTCTAGATCTAGTCTCAGTCAGAGACCTTGACTAACCAAACCACCCAGGCACCGTCTGATTTCTTTGTTAATCGTTACTGTGATTGGATGTAGAACTTGTGACCAATAAAATGACTAATTTCTGAAATGTCTTTTACGGTTGACGACCGTCCACGCCTCCCTCCTTATTACTCTTCTAGAGCGGCGCTTGCACCAGACACCGCTCTAGAAGAGGCAACATGCTCTCCAGGAAAAACATCTGGAGGAGATGATGACAAACAAAACATTTCCTGACCTCAACTACAAAGAGTTCATCTGCAAAACAGCATGTACATTCTGCAACACTTGTGGATCATTTAATCAATACATTTATCACGGTACACTTATACATACACACATTTACCGTGTGCGTGGTATAAATGAGGCTAAGAAGAGGAATCTCCATGTGTTTCCTGTGGATCTTTCAGATCAATGGGAGGAGTGCCTATGCAGTGTGGGACTTTCACCCATCTGGTCTGGGTCCTGACTTCCTTGACTACAACTAGGCCATCTAGTCTTGAGGTGCACAAACTGTCAGTTGCCTCAGAGCTTCATTATTATTTTGTGCCACGTTCAAAGGAGAAAGTCGACAGATCAGAAGTTATGAAAGCACAAACCTTGGTCTCTACTTCACTGTCAGAGTCACTTCCAGATGTGGAAGACAGCACTTCCTTTGATTTTGGCATTCTGCTGGGACAGGGATCAGATATCAGATCAGTTACATGACATTTAAACAGATTATTGACATATGCATGATCCTTAATGATTTTCTTTAGTCTATGTAACTAGCCAGGTATTACAACATGTGTGTGTGTAATGTATCAATGTAATGTCAGAGGAGCTGGATCTGTCATAGACAAGGATATCACAGTCAACATCAACCGGTTTAACAAAACATTACTTAATTTAAATGTTGACTTATTTCAATAATAAATACATTATTTACTGATTCAAATCAGGCACAAAAATGCAACTGCAAAATGGCATTACGAAAAACTGAGCTCGCGACGTCCCGGCATTGTTATCGGAGCTGCGCGCGCATTCACCCCAGGCTGCGCAGGCTGCGCGTCGTGATGCGTTTTATCTTCGAGCTTCGCCCTCCAACACAAGCCCAGCGGCCCCAGCTCACGCTCGCTGCTCCCGACGACGCACGCTCGTGAAACGGCTGTAAAGAGACTGTGCGCGCGCTGGGCATCAGCTAGCCCAGCGCGATGCTATCCGGGTAGCTTAGCCATGGGAGCTAACACTAGCGGAGCCCCGTTGCCCGCATCCGCGCTCTCGTTGCGTCGCACGGTTGCGGGCTTTGGCCGGCGCCCGCGCGCATGCAGTGACACGCGCAGCTGCTTATTAACGCGAACATATCCGCAACGACACGTGTTAGCATGGTCTGTTTAAACGGCAAACGCTTACATGATGTGATGTAGCTGAGCGGACCTCTAGACAGGAAGCGGACCTCTAGACAGGAAACGGACCGCCGACTGACTTCCGGTCGCGAGCTCTGCGTGCATGCGTGAAATACCGCCGTCTCCTTCGCGAGCCGCTGCATGCCAAGGGCGTGTGTTTATGGGGGGCATTTCCTTTTTAGGCTTTCTGATGATTTTTTTATGCACCGATTTTGTTGTCAATTTCTTTCTTTATGCCATTGAGAACACCAAATGTATGCACCAGGTGACGATTCGTAATATGAACATGTGGAATAAAATCAGGAATTCCGTTTTGCTCTCAAATATGTGTGTGAGCCACAAACAAATACAAAATATAATTGTCCAAATAATATTAAATAATCAATTTATAAATTATACAAATTGTCAATATTTGTGTTTTGGAGATATGGAATATACCCAGTAATATTTGTAAAATAGGATATCTGTGCACAATATATGCTTTTCCTGCACGTCCTCTCCACCTGGCTCAGGTAGCGCCTTGGACCACTCGGCCATCCCGACTTAGAAAAGGCTGAACTCTGGAAATCATCGTAGATATTAAATCTCAGTGAAAGCTCCTTTTCATGGTTATTACAAGACATAATTTAAAGTGTGCATCCATCATTTAAACAAAAAGCATTTTACTCCCCGTCAATACTAATTCATTCTGGTCAAGAGTCTGGTTTCATTGTATCCGAAGCCAGAAGCATCCACCATGCACTGCTTTCAGTCCGAGGACTCTTCTCCCTGTAATCCTCCTTTTGGATGACAGAATTACCATTCATGCAAGTCCACATGGTAGATTACTTTGTAACATTAGGACTATATTTCTACTATTTGCCTTGTGACTGTAGTATTTGTATTTGCCAAAACTTAAAACATTTGCTGCATTAAAAGTTTCCAGAGTTGAACAATTCGATCTATAAGTACCCTGAAATGTGGCATCTGATAAGCCTTTAAATACAGTTTGTCAAATCATTGGTGACTTTGACCAATGACAAAGAAGCGATCTTGCTAACTTCAGAATGTTGTAAGCTCAGCAGAGGTTACAACCTCTTGAAATGTATCTTTTGCAAAGCTTTGCTTTGATATATTACCGTATTTGAGAGTAAACGCAGTAGCAAACAGACAGCTGTCAAGCCGCTTGGATCGGGGTGGTTCAGTACATGTAAACACATTATAAGCCAGCCCCAGGAGAGCCAGCCCCAGGAGAGCCAGACCCAGGAGAGCCAGCCCCAGGAGAGCCAGACCCAGGAGAGCCAGCCCCAGGAGAGCCAGACCCAGGAGAGCCAGACCCAGGAGAGCCAGACTCAGGAGAGCCAGCCCCAGGAGAGCCAGCCCCAGGAGAGCCAGACCCAGGAGAGCCAGCCCCAGGAGAGCCAGACCCAGGAGAGCCAGCCCCAGGAGAGCCAGACCCAGGAGAGCCAGACCCAGGAGAGCCAGACTCAGGAGAGCCAGCCCCAGGAGAGCCAGACCCAGGAGAGCCAGATCCAGGAGAGCCAGACCCAGGAGAGCCAGACCCAGGAGAGCCAGACCCAGGAGAGCCAGACCCAGGAGAGCCAGCCCCAGGAGAGCCAGACCCAGGAGAGCCAGCCCCAGGAGAGCGGGCAGACTGTGTGTTAAATGAGAGGTTTTCCAAAGGGAAAAACACTACTGCTTTCTCCCTCTGGGGGCCGCTAAAAGCTACAATAAAAAGAAAGTTCCTCTTAGAAAATAAAAAACACAAAGCTCACAGCTCCACAGGTGATGACAGATAAGGGTTCAGTTTATTATCAGTCATAAAAAAAATACTTTTTTATCAATATGTAAGCCAATGCAATCAGACCATTAAATAACACCATGAATCATGTTCAATAATTGTTGTCACGTATATCTGTATTGAGTTAACTGGAACAAATGCTAAATTATTACAATGATAGAATCTCATCGCTAACAACACAATGAAGGCTGGGTTTTATGTTTTAATACAAGGTATTGTTGCCCATATTGTTTGTACTTCACCAATGAATTGTCAAAAGACAACAGTATGAGCGAAGCAACAAAAGAAGAAAAAAAGTGCACTCATACAAAGATATCATACAAAGACATCATACACTCATACAAAGACATCATACAAAGACATCATACAAAGACATCATACAAAGACATCATACACTCACAGATCCTCTTCACACAGCTTTCTCTCAAAGTTTATCAACAGATAAGGCAGCATCATATGTATATGTATATATATATATATATATATATATATATATATATATATATATATATATATATATATATATATATATATATATATATATATAGGCACGTACATATATATATATATATATGTATATATGTGTGTGTGAGAGTTTTTTTACAATACGTGTCCCTCCCTGTTGTCCCTCAAAGCACTGTCTCTCTAAAGACTCCGATCAGACTGTGAGGGCGTTCAGGGTGAACCAGGCGGGACCCTGTCCTTGACCCCGCCCCTGAAGCCCCTCTCCAGCCCGCCCTCCAGCCTGCTCTACCCCGGTTTCCTCGTTGCTCCACAGACTCGCAGGTGAAGGAGCTGAGGTCCCCGCAGCTCTGCAGATGCAGCAGACCGGGCCTCCTCCTCCTCGTCCTCGGGGGGCGAGGGCAGGTCTGGGAGTTACTGGCTGCTGGCTGCTGGGGAGGTTTAGGTGGATTGGGACCCATCTGTGAATCAGTGAACACCTGAAAGCCAACAAGAATCTACTGTTCATGACGCCTCATAATACACATAGAAGAAAACATATCATTTGTGTTTGAGTAACATTTGATTAAAACTATAGTGACCAGATGTTTTTGGGAAATGAAGCTAAATATCGGGAGGCGTTTTTAAAGATTGACATCTTAACCAATGGAAACATGTTGTTTCATGAATGCCAACCTCATCCGTTTAGCTTACTATCATTTTGTCCTCCACCCATGAAATGGTTAAACTCCCCAACAGACGTTTGTATCTGTCGACTGACATGTTTGTGTATGAACTCCTACCTGTTCTATGTAGCTGGCACAGCGCACAGCCTCCTCCATGTGCTCCTGGTCCGACTGCAGGACGTTCCGTATGCTGTCCACCAGCTCCTGGACCTCGGGGGCCAGGCCCTGAGCGGCCGGTTGCTGCAGGATCCTTCTGACCAGCTGCTGCGTGTGCCGGTAGCTCTGATAGTCCACCATGGAGGAGGGCCGGGGTCTGCTGTTGCCCCGTCGCAGCGTGACCTGGCCCTGGGCGCAGGCGGCCAGCGTGGGCTGGGAGGTCTGGGTGGAGGAATCTGTGGTCTGAGGGGGCGGAGCGGGGGGGGCGTCGCTGCTGTTCAGCACTGCGGCGGACAGCAGAGGGGAAGAAGATGGTTCAGGTTCCCCAATAACACATGTTATCGGCACAGCCAACTCCATTCAGTGGTTCAGAGTATCTCTGTGTGTATTTCATAATGCATAGTTCATTACTTCACTGGTAACAGTGGGTAGATGAATCTGCAGTGCTATTACACACACTAGTCACTGTTGTATCAGTTCAATACAAGACGGATTTTGGAATGAAGTTCCAAGATAATTCAATATAAATTGCTAAATAAGTGGCAATTTTGTAATTGTGCAATTTCTAAACCTCAAAGGGTGACCATGGAGTGTTGATGGGTGACTAAGTCCTCCAATAGTAACACATCATCTCACAAAGTGAGTGTTCGGACTCCCAGAGAGGTCCACATGAGGGGGGACGCCAACCTTTAGTGGCGATGTCCATCAACACTGGGTCACTGTTGGAGCGCTGGATCCTCGCCCTTCTCCAGGGGGGCAGTGCTGGAGACGGCTGCTGAGGAGGAGGAGGAGGAGGAAGGATCCGAGGATTGCTGCCCGGTGATGCCGATACCATTTGCGGACTCCAGTCTAAGACCGAATACAGACAGGGGGCGCTATTAGAACAAAAGGCAGTGCCCGACATTCATTTGAAATCCGATGGGTTGATGCTCGGACGAAACAAACAGATCCATTGATCGGGGTTTCCAAACCCGTTTTCCCACGGTGGCCCTCAGAGGGCCGCTGGTACCTGTAACCTGCTCACATACCTGTATGTGGTCTGGGGCCCACCTGCTCACATACCTGTATGTGGTCTAGGACTCACCTGCTCACATACCTGTATGTGGTCTAGGACTCACCTGTTCACATACCTGTATGTGGTCTAGGACTCACCTGCTCACATACCTGTATGTGGTCTAGGACTCACCTGTTCACATACCTGTATGTGGTCTAGGACTCACCTGTTCACATACCTGTATGTGGTCTAGGACTCACCTGTTCACATACCTGTATGTGGTCTGGGACTCACCTGCTCACATACCTGTATGTGGTCTAGGACTCACCTGCTCACATACCTGTATGTGGTCTAGGACTCACCTGTTCACATACCTGTATGTGGTCTGGGACTCACCTGCTCACATACCTGTATGTGGTCTAGGACTCACCTGCTCACATACCTGTATGTGGTCTAGGACTCACCTGCTCACATACCTGTATGTGGTCTAGGACTCACCTGTTCACATACCTGTATGTGGTCTGGGACTCACCTGTTCACATACCTGTATGTGGTCTAGGACCCACCCTCTCTGCATCAATCTCTCTCTCCTTGGACATTTTGGAATATTTGTCCATTTTTTTCAACTTAATCACTTGGAAACACTGCTTTTCGCGGTAGGATTTCGTTGAGTCGCAGGTCACAAAATCAACATGCATTGTGGGAGATGTAGTCTATGGTCACTGTATACTGTAAAGCAGCATATGCTTTAATTTTAAGACGATCATATGCCTTTCCAGCTGTCGCGGGCCACATAAAATGGCGTGCCTTGAGTTTGACACCTATGCCCTAGATGCTTAAAGAGTAACTGCACCGTGATGAAACACACCTTAATGCTGGTGTTTAAGGTTGAAAATGGCTCAAAACCTTTAAAATCAGCCCTCATGCTTCAAGGTCAGTCCTCTAGCTTATTCTTAGTCTCATTTGTGTTCTGATGAACTGTAAATTCATCAAATCCAATGCTCCATATCACGGTTGTCATATTTCGACGCTGCGTCAAGGCTGTCGTCGTACGGAAGTGGGCGTGGTTTTAGTTCCCAGCCCGATGCCAACTTTAAAACCATGCAGAGGGGGAACTTGGGCTGAGACCTTTTATCCCCTTTTGAATTGTGCCAGGAATTACACATAAGATGTTTGTTGATTTAAAAGGTCATTTTTCTGGTAGTGTGAGATTGTGACTATACATAACTAGAGAGTTATTCTTCCTCCTTGTAAAAGAGTGCGTCTGATACACTGACATAAGGGAGACTGCTTTACATAGAGTGTGACAAACATGAGGGTATCACATGACCTCGACCAGCAGCTGAAGGTATCGGATGAGTAAAGGCCAACTGAGAACATGAACCAGGACCACCAGGGGAGCAGACACAATGTCCTGACATGTAAAATAAAGGCCCAAAAGAATATACAGCAAACAATCAAAACGGTCACTGACAGAATCTGGAAATGAACAGACAGTGAAGCGCCGCCACAGACAAACCTTCAGCCTGGTGGTTATTACAAACGGCACCGGGGCAGCACTGCTGTGTGGAGATGGTGTCCTACCTGGAACAGGTGCTCCTGGTGGTGGAGTCGGGTTCACAGTCAACTCCGTCAGAGCAATCTCTGTCTCCTGGAATGAACACAGTTGAGTTGGTAGTCATAGTTCTTTGACAAATTAAAATATCTCTCCACGCCGTTTCTTGCGTTAACGGTTGGATGCTGTAAAACCAGAGACATGGCCGTGGCTCAGTTGTGCACGTCGGAGCTGGAGAGTATTTCTTTATTGTAGAAGAGCAACGAACCACACTGGAAGCGATGCGTTAGCTGGAGGCTTAGAAGAGACGTGGAGAGGCAGAAAGAAGGGTAGCGTGGGCATGAAGAGGTCAGTTTCATGTGAGTAATAAACTACTTCTTACATGAAACTGATCACAAGGCCCATGGATCATCTCTTTGAGCACCACATGATCCCATTATATTCAAGCAAAGACAGACGATATCTCCCAAATGTATTCAAAATATGGATTTATTTATTTTGGAGTGAACTGACCCTTTGATGGTGAGCGTACCTGTGTGACTGCGTCGGCGGAGCCGCCAGCGATGACCTCGTATGGAGGCGGGGGGTCTAGTGGACAGAAGACCTCCACCCCTTTGATCCGAGCCCCGTAGATATGAGGGACAGGGATCACGCTGTCCCCGAGGATCCTGAACCACACAAACACAAGTCGGCAAAACTAGAGAGGAGTCGGCCTGTTTGTGACACATGGACACCAACAGCAGGACCAAAGTAAATATGAAAGTAGGTGTGTGTGTGTGTGTGTGTGTGTAGCGGGGTGGGGGTTACCGGCGAGCCAGGCGTGGCGTGTACGAGTAGAAAGTGGAGAAGTAGGACGGGGGAGGGGCTGGGGCCACAAACTCGTCCGGGTCTGGCACCTGGGCGGGGTCCTCCCGTTCCTCGACTCTGTGCTCGTCCTATCACAGAGCAGGGGACACGTGACATCACACGTCATGTTAAACGCTACTACAGTCAAACGTACATTAGCAGAAGTACGAAGGAAAATGTGTATGAATGCTTTTATTGACATGTTTAAATATTACAAATCACAAAAGCTTTTTTATAACAGTGAACCATGTAGAGCTTTATGTTGAGGCTTGGAGTCCCACTTTTTGCGCCCCGATGTCTTAAACACTTCAAGTGCGATCCGGAAGCTTTATTTCCTAACATCCCTAATTCTAACGTATTCTCCATCCCAGCTACGCGAGACTCGAGGTGGTTGAAGGCACAGATTCCTCTTCCAACACCGGTCGGAGAAGCCCTGATTATTTGTCATGGTGCTAAAGCCTGCCAGACCTTTCTGTGGTGCGAGTACCTCACAAGAGTTAGGAGTTTTTAAATCCCCCAATCTGTCACACCACAAACATCGTCCCGATCCCCTGTTGTGGGGGGGACCCCGGAGACAGCTGAAGCAGTGGGGGGTCTCTCATAGGACGGGCTGTTGAAGGAACAGCTCACCATTTTGAAAAAAGGAAACAAAACGTGCTCATTTGCTTTTCTTTAGAGACGAGAGGATCAATAACTCTAACGTGCACCAGCTGGTAACATGAAACCATTTCTGTTTGTGTGCAGACCAAACAAACGGGATGCTATGAATATATGAATATATATATAGCACGTAGAGCGTCTTCTCTTTTCAACATTGGTAACACTTGTGGACAAAATGTTGGCTATATAGATTCAAATGTTTGGCAATTTTTTTAAAGATATTCAACTCGTGTCGTTTTCTTTTTTTATGATTTACCGTGTTATACTGCACAAAACACGTTTCTGAGCCCTCTCTACTTGGATGTGGATGCTCCCGAGCAGGGACCCCGACAACCCGACCCACTGGGTGGGCTGTGATCGTACCAGGCACGGCGTTCTGGACGTGAAGATCTGCAGGTACCTCAGGGCCGCCGCCATGAGGCACACGGCGGTGGTCAGAGCGTTCAGAGCGCACAGCGCAAACAACACCTTCTGGAAGACAAAAGAGACACAAGTCAGGTCGGTGCGCCTCGAGCAGAGAGAACGACTTGAGGCCGAGGGCTCGCCGTGCACAAGGGTGCAGAGGGCGCGGTGACGGAGCCGGGGCAGGAATGGACCGGGATCCAACCAACGGGGTGTGGATGTTTATCATCCCCGGCCTGACATTAATTATGTTTGAACACATTATGTATTGTGTCTTCTGTGGACACTAGGCAAAACCCATTTCATTTCTAAAGCGTGTGCAATGCCATGTCAAACACATTAATCCATTAATAAATACGTCTATGAAATAATAAATAAATGTATGAGGCAATAAATATGTAGATATGTATACGAGTCAATATACTTTGATTAATACATTTAAAAAAAAGATATCTTCTTTTATTTAAAAACATTTTGCAAAAGACTGCTTTTACATATTTAAGTACTTAAACTTCATAACGCCAGATTTATTTATCAGCGCTTTTTTCCTCCATCCATTATATTCAAATGAATAGAGCGTGATTTATATATTTACAGTATATCTATATATGTATTGCTTTATTTCAGGATTTTGTTTATAGCTACATCTATGTATTTCATAGGTATTTATTCATGTGTTTAGTATCTATCGTAACCAGGGCCAGAGTGGGGACACTTTTCAGGCTCAAGACCAGCCCACTTGGATAAATGTTTTTTTTTTTTTTTTATTAATACCATGTACCAACAAATAATGTAACGGTTAAATACAACAATAATAATCCACTTAAGATGAGAAGTTAACACAAAATATTCCACTATTCAACCTACTATACTATAGGTTGATCAATTAACAAAAGCAGAAATAAATAAATGAAACATTTGAAACATCCCACTCTTCAACAAAGAGGCATATTGAACTAATGTTTACAGTTCAACTCACAGTACAGTATACTTCTTATAGTCTTATCTGCTGCTCCGAAGCTACAAAGAATATTACTGCATACTTCAATATTATATATCAATATTTGCAAAGTCTATGGATCGCCATATTTTGGGTGATATAAAAAGGCTAATATTTTAATTCAATTTAATATTTTGCTTGGGAATAGGTTGACAACGCTATTAATCAAGGCTACAACGTTAGCCGAATACGTTGCTAATCATTAGGCCTGTGTCTCTCTTGTGTTTGTCCTCTTGAACATGAATCAGTAAGCTTGGCACATTGGGCAGCATCCTCCTCCAACGCCTGTCTTTGTCAGCCCCTCCTGCCCTCTTCCTCCCGTCCATCCTCCTCCAACGCCTGTCTTTGTCAGCCCCTCCTGCCCTCTTCCTCCCGTCCATCCTCCTCCAACGCCTGTCTTTGTCAGCCCCTCCTGCCCTCTTCCTCCCGTCCATCCTCCTCCAACGCCTGTCTTTGTCAGCCCCTCCTGCCCTCTTCCTCCCGTCCATCCTCCTCCAACGCCTGTCTTTTTCAGCCCCTCCTGCCCTCTTCCTCCCGTCCATCCTCCTCCAACGCCTGTCTTTGTCAGCCCCTCCTGCCCTCTTCCTCCCGTCCATCCTCCTCCAACGCCTGTCTTTGTCAGCCCCTCCTGCCCTCTTCCTCCCGTCCATCCTCCTCCAACGCCTGTCTTTGTCAGCCCCTCCTGCCCTCTTCCTCCCGTCCATCCTCCTCCAACGCCTGTCTTTGTCAGCCCCTCCTGCCCTCTTCCTCCCGTCCATCCTCCTCCAACGCCTGTCTTTGTCAGCCCCTCCTGCCCTCTTCCTCCCGTCCATCCTCCTCCAACGCCTGTCTTTGTCAGCCCCTCCTGCCCTCTTCCTCCCGTCCATCCTCCTCCAACGCCTGTCTTTTTCAGCCCCTCCTGCCCTCTTCCTCCCGTCCATCCTCCTCCAACGCCTGTCTTTGTCAGCCCCTCCTGCCCTCTTCCTCCCGTCCATCCTCCTCCAACGCCTGTCTTTCTCAGCCCCTCCTGCCCTCTTCCTCCCGTCCGTCCTCCCTGATGCGTATGGCTGCGGTCGGGCCGGCCCACCTATCGGTAGCCTAGAGACAACTTTTTGGAAAAGACGGGCTACGGACCGAACCAACTGTATTTGGGAGGGGAGAACTTCCTCGCATGGTACAACCCATGCAGAGGCTGCGGTGTCACAATGCGGAACGTGTGTCGCCCACTTTAAGAGAAGATGAACTAACGTGACAAATGTCAACAAATACAATTCTCGACCGGCCCAGAAGTGAAGCGGCCCACCGGGACCTCTCCCGGTTACCCACCCCGGGCCTGGACGTAACCTAGGAACTCATTCTTGCATCAGAACTGTAAGAGAGGAAGAAACATGGGGGGTCCTCCAGAGGGACTTGGACTGCTATGACAATAGACCTCGATCTCCTGCACACACTTCATCAACAAGAGCAATTATGGAATAACGCTTGAAATGTGATGAACAATTTCAAACCAACGAGCAGGTTCAAATGGGAGAGTGTGCACCTTAAGCAGGACCCTCATGGTGCTGCAGGAGTGGGCCGGGTGGAGCTCCAGCAGCTTCTCTTCAGGACAGTTGGAGCTGGGGGAGAGGGAGCAGCAGTAACACACATCTCCAGCCTCACTCTGAAACCACACACACACACACACACACACACACACTTATTATTATTATTAGTATGTATGACACATACTAATAATCTAGGTAGTGGCGGTGACAAGAATACATCATGACTAGCTGTGGCTGTTCATGGTCCTGAGAGGCTGAATCCTAAATATTCTGGTGGGCCCCCTGACCTTTAAAATCCCCCCCCAAGCTAGGCTAATGTTCTGCTTAAATTATGAAGGTGTTATCAGGTGTGATAAGCAGATGTGATACAGAAAGAAAGAAAAATAAAAAAGTGAAAGAACTCAAGACACGTCGTCTAAAATATGGAAATATGTATTTGTTATAAGACATGTTAAGACGTGCTCACTCTGCAAGCCGGTAGACGTGGTAGGAACAGTGGGAGGATGGAAAACGCAGACGAAAGGGTGATATTAGTGTATTTAATTATGATGAACTATATAGTTCACTGGCACATCAATGGCAGGAGCTCCCCCCCCTTAATCCCATTTGATGGCCTAGTTGGCAGGAGTTAGATAAATTAATGTAGTGACATTTATTTTTAACAAGTTTACATCAACATTCAATTCAATTCAGTTTATTTTGTATAGCCCAAAATCACAAACTCTCCTCTGCTTTACAATCTGTACACATACAACATCCCTGACCTTTGACCTCACATCGGATCAGGAAAAAACAGAAAAAACCCTTTCAGGGTAAAAAGGTAAGAACCCTTCTGTAGAGCAACAGAGGAGGATCCCTCTCCCCGGATGGACAGAAGAATAGATGTCAAGTGACCAGATGAACAGAGTTACATAAACATTCAATGAATATTAGACACCTCCCCCAACACACACACACACACACACACACACAGGAGTAAGGAAGAGTCAAAAGGTCACACGGAGGAGCTCTGGCCTCATCACATTTCCTGCAGCCCGACCTGCAGAAGATCTCGTTTTACCGTCTGCTGCAGGCCACATGTGTTCGTCGTCGCTGTGGCGTGAAAAGCTGACGGCCATAGAAAGGTTTGGTCTCACCAGGCATCTGCAGATTTATTCCATACCACGCCTTATGATTAATAAATAAATACCCACCATCTTGACTGGGAGGTGGGAGGGACAGTCGAGTGAGATTCAACTCTTTCAAGGGAAGAGAGATCCTCTAATGAGTGCACTTTTTCGAGTTCTTTCTAAAATAATTTGTAATTTTGTAATAAAATATAAATTACCTACAATCCTTTTTCTGAGAAAAGAGGGGCAGAAAATAACGTTTCATAATTTTGTGGATATTTTATCATTTTATTTATTTAACACACAACCAATGCAAACGTGTCTCCTGACCACCAGGGGGCTACTCTGGTTGTATAGAAGTCTATGCTTCATGTGTTAAAGCTGCATTCTCTCTCTTGACCACCAGGGGGCGACTCCTCTGGTTGTATAGAAGTCTATGCTTCATGTGTTAAAGCTGCATTCTCTCTCCTGACCACCAGGGGGCGACTCCTCTGGTTGTATAGAAGTCTATGTTTCATGTGTTAAAGCTGCATTCTCTCTCCTGACCACCAGGGGGCGACTCCTCTGGTTGTATAGAAGTCTATGTTTCATGTGTTAAAGCTGCATTCTCTCTCCTGACCACCAGGGGGCGACTCCTCTGGTTGTATAGAAGTCTATGCTTCATGTGTTAAAGCTGCATTCTCTCTCCTGACCACCAGGGGGCGACTCCTCTGGTTGTATAGAAGTCTATGCTTCATGTGTTAAAGCTGCATTCTCTCTCCTGACCACCAGGGGGCGACTCCTCTGGTTGTATAGAAGTCTATGCTTCATGTGTTAAAGCTGCATTCTCTCTCCTGACCACCAGGGGGCGACTCCTCTGGTTGTATAGAAGTCTATGCTTCATGTGTTAAAGCTGCATTCTCTCTCCTGACCACCAGGGGGAGACTCCTCTGGTTGTATAGAAGTCTATGCTTCATGTGTTAAAGCTGCATTCTCTCTCCTGACCACCAGGGGGAGACTCCTCTGGTTGTATAGAAGTCTATATAAATGACTCTACTTCTCTTGATGTATTCCCTCAGTAAACATTGTAAACATTAGTTTATGGTCTCAATCTCTAGTTCCAATACAGCGTGATGTTCATTTAGTAAATGATGCTCAAACTCAAGGCTTCAAAACAGCAGTCCACAAACCAATGGGTGGCAATACAATCCAACCTGTTTTTGCACAAGTGGGAGTCGCCCCCTGCTGGTCAGTAGAGAGAATGCAGCTTTAACACATGAAGCATAGACTTCTATACAACCAGAGTAGCCCCCTGCTGTTCAGTAGAGAGAATGCAGCTTTAAGACTTCCGCCTCGGCTTCACGCGGCAGAACCGGGCATTGCCTCCTTATTCTTCCCCAGTAAACTGGTTCAACATGGAATACGTCGAACCAGTAAATACGATCCCACTGACTCCACTGGAGGAAAGGAGTGAAGCAGAGAGGATGCAGGAAAACTACAACACCAGACAAGACTCAAAACGGGTAACAGCCTCACCAGTTGGCAGCTGGTCATACTGGAAACCAGTTGGGCTCCCTGGCAGCACAGGATGAATCCAGCCAGGTTAAGGAGCACACACACCAAAGACAGCAGGACAAACACATTGACCTGGAGATGGAGAGGCAGGGAGAGGGGGATACAAAAGGAAGGGAAGATGGATTATTGTGGTTTGGACCCTGTGGACATATTCTGTAGAAATGGATTTAATAAACACGATGACGGTGACGCGCCAGTTACTGGACATCGCAAAGAGGTGAGATGACATTAGATTTAGACAGTCCAACTGAAATCAGCCATTACTTTGCTGTAGAAGGAATGGTCACATGTTTGTTTAACAGGGCTCATAAACATTTTTAACAAAACATTTCCAGGACTTTTCACGAGCATACATTCTCTCAAAAACATCTGAAAGAGACTCTACAGTACATCTGACCGACAGGACATATGACCTTGTGTCTTCACATGACTTGTAAGCAGGGCTTGAAATTCAGAGCATTTTCACAATTATATTTTATTGGATTTAAGTTGACTGGTGTGCTACAATTTACTTGGAGAACTAGACCTACAAGACCTTTCTAACCAAGCGATCTGGCCTCGCTTCTTCCCAAGCAAAAACAAGATGGAGACAAACTCAAGGCTTGAAAACAATGGTCCACAAACCAATGTGCAAGGTGACAGTGACTGGTTCACTTACAGGGAAGGACAGGAGCACACAGTGGAGCCACCGGCTTATAAAAAGCCGTCTCCACCAATGATGTCAAGTCAAAGGCACGCTTTCTCATTCCTTCTCATTCCAGCTTTGTCTACACGACTGTGGGCCATCACACATGTGTCGGTATCAATGAGTTCTCAGCACTGTTGATTAGTGGTGGGAGACAAATGTATTCAGGCAAGAAACAAGATTCTTATTTTCGAAGATTCAGAATCAATTCACAACTTCGATCTCAATTTCAAAAGAGCCCTGGATATTGCAATAATCCTCGATTTCCGGTTTTGCTCGTTCAGTCCGGTGTTTGACATTCGTCATTATAATACGTTTTGGCAAATCAGAAAGCAGCCGACATCAGAAACCTGTGCCGACGTGCTCCCGATTCACCGAATGCATTTTGGACGGTGACGATCTCTACCCGGCTTGGCTGAGACCGTCTGCGTTTCAGCAGACAGCAACACACACGTCCTCGACACACACCGAGTAGCGCTCTCCTTCTGAGAATAATTCACACTATGCAAAGGTTAATGCACAGTGGGCCAGCCATAATGCATGAATCAGGCTCATGTGTTTGCTCTGCTTCGTCCATATCAGACGGACTAAGTTGCTGCAAATGCAAACCTAACATGTCCTATTGCTGCTGCTTCAAACTGAAGGAACTGAGGAGAACCACGAGGTGGCTTTTATTGTGAAGCAGTCGCAGGAAACAGTTGTGGGCATCCAGTTTGCTGAGAAGATGCAGTTTTTCACTATAGGGATGACATCCCACATACAACGTCCATTGTGGGATGAGGCGGATGGACTTCTCCATATCTCTCCAATCTACATCTGATTTGCCCAATCATGTGCATCAGAGAGCCAACATTGTTCCCATTTCCCCCGATCAACTCAACAGGAAATTTCACTGGTTTCTTCTCCACCTCTCCCAGAAGGAGCGATATCAGTGGATGGAGCCCAGAAACCTCCAGACTGTTGTGCTCTCCATCGTGGTGATTTGATTCAAATTGAACAGAAACACAATATCATGCAATCACAGCTACAGAAGGAAACCGAGAGCTCACCAGTAACAGCATGGGCCTTCTCCATGTTGTGAGGCCTACGATGCCAGACAGTATTACCTGGAAACACACAGAGAACATGTATTTGTGTGGTGCAACACAGAACTATACACACCAATGCACATATCTAACAAACTGTGATACATCTCTGTGTAGAGATGAACCACGGTGGAGCCACTACAATGAGCCATTTGGTGGTTCACTGGTTCAAAGGCAGCAGACTCGCTTTTGGTACCAGGTCCAATTCTCTATGCCTTGTTTCCTGAAGATAATACCCCCTCAACGTGAAGGATTCTCAGCTCATCGCTAAAATGATATTGACTTCCTTTGTAGCACAGTTGTTCCTTTTGTCATTTTGAGTTCAAAGGGCCACTTCCTGGAATGTGGGATAGTGGCTGTAAATAGGGGTTGGTTCCATTTGGCCAGTTGTCGTTTAGTTTCCTCTTCGGGCCTGAATGAACACTCGTGTCTTCTGCACGAAATATATCTGACAACATCTGAACGTCTAAAACGGACAAGAAAAAAAATAGATCGGTTTTTTTTGCGTCATGATTCTAAAATAAAAGAGGAGCCGCTATTTTGATCAATTGAAACATTCCATACCATAATAATGACACAATAATAGACCCAGAAGGTCATTTTGTTATCATTAATGGACAAGTTATTAATTTAAAGTTACGTTTTGATATTTCTTTTGTCTAAGTAATCATATATAAATTAATAACCGTGAAATTTATACAATAATGATCTCCAACTTTAAACTAGTACACTAAACGGCCCCACGTAGGTGGCGGTGTAACACCCACTGACCCCATAGAAATACCAATTAAAAACAGCTAAAACAGTTCTTAAGGGACAAGCCATTTCATATTCCAAACATAAGTAGAAAACTGAAACATCGATACTCCCAACATCCCCACTCCCCTAATGAGAACATCTGAATTAAAATACAGGAAATAAAGACAGATAGAAGATACAGACCCAATTACCCTTGCTAAGACTAAGATTAAACTACTTCGAACACAATGAAAAAATTAGACACAAAGAAAAATCAACATTCGATCCATCCTTGATAGCATTCTACCAAAATTGTCCAAATATACACAGGTCAGACCAACCCATTACCTCAGGGAAGCCTTCTTCCCTAACAATGCATCACCTGTTACTGATGGTTTTCTATGCTTCTATCCTCCACGACTTGCCGAAGGTTGGTAGAATATATAGAGACGGTCGCTATGGCAACAGTGCACATAGAAATAGCCTCCGCTCTGACCATCCTGTCACGTTGATTTGAATGGGAATGTTTGTTCTACCACAACACACACAAACACAGCCAGACCTGACAAACCCAATCTTGGCCTCCAGCTATCCACCTATAAGTATGAGTAACTGTGACCTAAGAATCATTAGTGAAGGACTGATCTTTATCAACCAATCCAGACCAACCAGAGGGCTTAAAGGACGGACACTCATCCACCAACATGTGGCCTCTATTGAACCTCAGGGGTTCATCCCAGAGAAAACACTTGATACCATAGTTACGTCGCTGGATGCAGACATGGCCTTTGATAAAGGCAACGGGACGTTTATTTGTATAAACCCTCAAAAGATCTGTTCTTGTTCTTATTTAATGGATGAAAACTGCACAATGCCGGGATGTCCACTTTCTTCATTGCCAAACCACTTTTATCAAAATTCTTGAAGTTGAAAGAACACTCGTATCAGATGTATACAAGCAAGACATTTTTTACCACAAAATCAGTTTATATGCGGATGACATCCTGCTATACCTAACAAATCCCTCCACAGGCCTACCAGAAGTATTCAATCCCCTATCCATATTCTCAAACATTTCTTATCACTTAATGAACTGGTCTAAATCCAAAATTCCACCACTCTGCGAAAAAAATGCAATGCTGTGTGTTATAAAAAAGAAAATCAGGTACTATCAAAAACCTTGCTATCAATATTTCTACCAAGTTGTCCTTCGAAGTTCCGTTCCATTATTGAATCCATAATTAAAAAGAGAAGAGAAGGAACTAACCTGCTTGAACAACTTGTCAGCAATAAAAATGACCATATGACCTGCAACATGTCACTTTGTTTTCTTCTAAATCACTGCTGTGCTGTAACACAACACGCACGGTTAGTCGGTACGGAGGGACATGCGGAGTGACACGGGGAGGGACATGCGGAGTGACACGGGGAGTGACATGCGGAGTGACACGGGGAGTGACATGCGGAGTGACACGGGGAGTGACATGCGGAGTGACACGAGACACGCGGAGTGACACGGGGAGTGACATGCGGAGTGACACGAGGAGTGACATGCGGAGTGACACGAGACACGCGGAGTGACACGGGGAGTGACATGCGGAGTGACACGAGGAGTGACACGCGGAGTGACACGAGACACGCGGAGTGACACGGGGAGTGACATGCGGAGTGACACGAGGAGTGACATGCGGAGTGACATGAGACACGCGGAGTGACACGGGGAGTGACATGCGGAGTGACATGCGGAGTGACACGAGACACGCGGAGTGACACGGGGAGTGACATGCGGAGTGACACGAGACACGCGGAGTGACACGCGGAGTGACATGCGGAGTGACACGAGACACGCGGAGTGACACGCGGAGTGACATGCGGAGTGACACGAGACACGCGGAGTGACACTTAACACACTTAACCCTGCATTGTTCCCTGTAGCTGTTCTACAGTGGATGAATGTAACATGATTGTAAGTCGCTTTGGATAAAAGCGTCAGCTAAATGACAAATGACATGCGGAGTGACACAAGACACGCGGAGTGACGCGCGGAGTGTGCAGCAGAGGCTGGAGAGGAAGGGCTTTGTCCTCATTAGCTTTGAATTGATGGAGATGTAGAACACGAGCAAAGAGGAGATTCGCTGCAGGAGGCGAGGGGGGTTCATGGGCTCCACCGTGGAGGTAGAGAATGAAGTGTGAGTGGAAGACGAGCCGGCGTAACATGGGGGAGGGAATTGTATCAGCAACACTCGAGAATTCCTCATTCGCCATGCACACGTGACTCGTATATGCCATACTATCCAACTAGTGATCATAAAAGGATGACAGTTACGCCCAGCGTTTTGAGCAGAAATGAGCGTTGTTTGCCATTTCACCTCGGGGTGTACAGGATGTGTTCAGCGAGGTTTAGCTCCATCAAAAGTGAAACAATGCACTCCTGTCCTACATTCCCATCTGGCTTGAAGGCAAGATTGGTAATCTTGAAAAGATAGCAAGATTACATCCGATTAATTAAATGATCCAACCTAAAAACGCAGCCCAGTGTTGCCAACTCTTCCCCAACAAAAGTAGCTTGTAGCGCCATCTCCAAAAATGATGAATCTAGCAAGAAAGTCGCCAAGTCAGCAACACTGACCGCCCGTTTCCCTTCAGGCCTCCCTCCAAAGCCACACCCCCAGAATTATCATAACGAACGTAAACAACCAACATGGTTATTGTTTGCACTCAATCATTGTTTTTGGGCTGAATTTAATGTAATTGATTGATTGCTGTCAGGATGTAATGACACAAATATCAAAATGTTTTTGAGTAAGATTACCAACCCAGCCTTTAACGAGTAAAAATAGAAATGTAAAGACAGCAATAATGGTTTTATGAGGAGTTCGCAATGTCAAAAGGAAAAGCATCGTTCTAGCAATAGACGATTATTCCAGCCAGCACATTGTTGACCTCTGCGGTCTCTCGGGGTCAGTCAGCACATGGTGACGGGCGGTCTATCTCCAGCGTCTCAAGTCCAAGTTAGGCACCAAGTCTTTGTAAGAAAGTGGAGCTGCACAGTGTGTCAAAGCAGGCCTGAAGCCTGAAGTCGGCTCCTCCAGACTACCTGCGTGCTGCAGGTGGGAGGCTGTGTTTCTGTCTGTGATGAGTCATATGGAATGTCATGTGACCACAGATCCATGTCAACGCCAGACTGAGATGATGAAAATATGATGCTTTTGCGATTCACAGCATTTGTGTTTGTTTGTTTGTTTGTTTGAAATGGTAAACAGAGCCCCGTTGCCTCTGTTTGGGGTGGGTTCACGTGACTACCGTTATGTAACGCATACACAGCCTCCGTCACAGCAGCCTTGAACACCGACACCGGTACCCGCGGCTCACTCACCGAGGAGCCCGCCCAGAAGGGACAGGAGTTCCGGATGGGGGGCGAGCTGCTGAGGGCCAGCGCTCCGAAGCACAGCACCACCATGGAGCCGCCGAGCAGCAGCTGCAGCAAGCCCAGCGAGAGCAGCGGCCGCCCGGGCAGCAGCAGCTGAGAGCCGCCGGTGATCCGGGAAGAGGCAGACGAGCCACGCGGTCGGTTTCGGTGAGGCGGCTCGGCGAGCTGCGGAGCCCCGACGACCGGACAGCAAGACCCCGGCAGCACCACCGGGAGCGACATCGGTAACCGGCTCGACGGGGAGGGACGAAATCCCCTCGCGAGGTCCTCTCGTGCAGGTCGTTGCTCACGGGCTACCCGGCGGGCCGTCGCTGCTCCGTGGCCCCGCCATGGCGTCCGGTTTTAAAATAACGCCGAGCCGAGCCGAGCCGAGCCGAGCCGCTCGGGTCGGCTTCCACATACTCTGGCATCGGGTTGAGAAAAGTCAGGGGGGGGGGGGGGTTAACGGGAGATGGATGATGAGGTCTAATATAATAATAAATATATTTATATACACATGTAAATATATATATATTTCTATGTACATTTCTATGTATATATACTGTATGTGTATATATATATATATATATATATATATATATATATATATATATATATATATATATATATATATATGACATCAAGATAGGCCTTGGGACTATAATATATTTGGTGGAGGCTAATTGAAAACAACAATTAAGACATTGCTGTATTAAATTGACATTGAACACTTGCTAAACAGGTCTGATGGCAAGTATGTGACAAAGATAAATGAGACAGAGGAACCTGATTGTTTAACACTTTTATATGAATGACTTGATAACTTCAGCAGATTAAAAAACACTGATGAAGACTATTGTCTAAAAGAGTTTATCCTTGTACATTGCATGGTCAGTCAAATCTATAACCGTGCACATAGATTTAGATGTATTGTCCCAGAGGGCACACCAGTACAACAGGCACCTATAGGTGAGCGTGTCAGAATCGGTCACCTGTGTGGTTACGGTTTGCTTACATCGTTGAGCTGAATAAAAAGGTTGAAATAAACTGACTTCAATCCACCAGGTATGAATAATGTGTAACCTTCACCCGTCGTAGTTCCTGGTCCGTACCGTGGTGACTCTTCAAGAATGCGTGTGATTACCTGCTATCACTAAATCTCTGCTGACGGCATGCCTTTATTCAATTCAATTCAGTTTATTTTGTATAGCCCAATATCACAAATCACAAACTCCCCTCAGAGGGCTTTACAATCTGTACACATACGACATCCCTGACCTTTGACCTCACATCGGATCAGGAAAAACTCCCCAAAAATAACCTTTGACAGGGAAAAAAGGGAAGAAACCTTCAGGAGAGCAACAGAGGAGGATCCCTCTCCCCGGATGGACAGATGAATAGATGTCATGTGACCAGATGAACAGAGTTACAGAGTTACATAAACACATTACATGAATATGACAATGTATGAATGGAACTCCAATCCATGAAACAGAAGGAGGTTACATTACTTTATCTACATAAACGCCTTCAGTGTCATTTTTGGACAGAATTTTATGTTTACATACAAAGTAAAAATTATTGTGTGACATATGTTTTCAAACAGCTCCAAGCAGCACTGACCCAAGTGGAGTATGATTAAAACAAATTTGAACGACTAAATCCGATTTCTATTACTAGTTCATCACTTAAAGTTATTGTTTCCACTTATTATTCAAAAGGATATCCTCACATACCTGTAGTGGTAACACGCCCAGATAATTGTGGTTCTGTTTGTCCAGGATTTCTTCCTCAGCCCAATATAATGGAGGTGAATTGAATTGAGTCCATTTATAAAATTCCACATCCACACCATTATTGGTTTCACAAGAGCCCCTTTACCAAGCATAATCAAAACAATACATTGTAAACACTATTTACTTTTTCTTGGGTCGAAAGTAGTTCCACTGAAAAACTGCTCAAAGGAAAAGATGACTTTCTGCAGATGTCTGTAAAACATAATATAAGCATGAAGAGAATAGACTGTATACAATATGGACGTAATCTCTGACGTCACCCATGGGTTTCCAGAAGAGTTGTTGGTCCGGTTCCGGGGGTTGGCCCTCTTACAGCCTAACTTTAGAAAATGGGCGAAGAGGTGGAATCGTCAGACGAGGCTGCTCGGGTGACGCAGCGCCTTATATTAAGCCTTAATATCATTTAAAAAGGATGAATCCTATGACAGTTGCCATGAACAGAGATATTAGCTAAGCCGACAAAAAAAACGATTTCTGGTACCAAGCTGTAAACGTGTTCATTTCTGCTGTAAAGTTGGGCAGCTCGGTTCTGCTGAATGTCTTAAAACGTACATTCTGTCTCCTGACCACCAGGGGGTGACTCCTCTGGTTGTATAGAAGTCTATGCTTCATGTGTTAAAGCTGCATTCTCTCTTTCGACCACCAGGGGGTGACTCCTCTGGTTGTATAGAAGTCTATGCTTCATGTGTTAAAGCTGCATTATCTCTCCTGACCACCAGGGGGCGACTCCTCTGGTTGTATAGAAGTCTATATAAATGACTCTACTTCTCTTGATGTATTCCCTCAGTAAACATTGTAAACATTAGTTTTTGGTCTCAATCTCTAGTTTCAAGTCTTCTTCAATACAGAATGATGTTCATTTAGTAAATTATGGTAATTCAGAGTCAATAAGACCATAAAGCAGGGGATGCTTTAGGGCGGGCTTACTGTGATTGACAGGTCGCTGCCGCTACCAGAGCCTTATACATCGTCGCCACGTCCGCACTCTTTATGGTAACTTCTGTTCATTGATTGCGATAAAAACAACAGGTCAACAGCCGTAATCACCGACCTCGAGGCTTCAACACATCAGTCCATGAACCACGTGACGTCTCGATGATTACGTCCACTTCTTGTATAGTCTCATCGATAAATGACAGATTTAACCCGTGTGTTTTACCTTGGTATGTGGAGATGGACTCGGAGCAAGCGTCAAGTGGCCATTGGCAGAACTGCAGTTTCTGGCACTTCCAAATTGGCACACATTTTTTAAGTTTCATTGTAATATGGGTCTAGTGACTATTTAACCCACACTTGACCCCCTGTATCACTCGGCCCAGAGGTATACTTCACCTATTCTAGCTTCAGGACCCATCACTGTACCTTATGCAGCACAGTAGGATGGTCATCCCTCACGTTACCTAGTTTACAACACTGGTACATTATAGTCTAAAGGATCATCTCAGGCAAACTTCCCACTTAATTAAGTCAGAAGTTTTTCATTTAGCAAAGCAGTCAATGTATATTGTGTTATCTATTGCCCCGTTGTGTTAATGCTATTTGACCTTGTCTTGGCTAGGTCTCGCTTGTCATAGGTTTTAATTTCATCTGTATTTGTATTTTATAATCTGTATTTATTGTTATACTCTCTGTTGCACTTCTGGTTAGATACCAAACTGCATTTCGTTGCTCTGGACTAGTACATGTGCAATGACAAAGTTCAATCTAATCTCCAATCTTAATCTCAATGTGATAAATACACTTGCTTGTACATGTACTACCTCCCTCCTCTACTGTTTCTATCATGGCTGTTTTCATCCTTTTTTCCTAACACAGACTGCATATCAGGTAGCTAGGAAATCAACGATGTTTGAAGGATCACAGTATATACATACACTCCACATGTAGTTAAGACTTTTTTGTTTTATTTGGTGTTTTAAGGTGAAAACATGTAAAATAAATTCAGCAGACACAGTCCAGTCATTCTTCTCATTCTCTCCGTCTCATTTGTAATGCCACCCTCTGCCACGTTACGGTATACTCCACGAGTCCATTGTGAGGGACGTCGCTCAGCAGCACCTGGATTATGACGGTAAGCACTTCGTAGCTCATGTGTGGAGGTAAAGAGAGAACTGAGATGTACAATCAAGCCTATTTGAAACATGTGGGACACCATTCATTCACACTGATGGCGGAGCCCAGACCATAGACACCGAGACCAGGGCAGAACACACACACCCCAACTCGTGGGTTAGGAAATACACTTTTCCAATAGAAGACTGACAAAGGAAAAAAATGACTGCGGTGTCCTTTAATTTTAATAACTGACGATACCCGTACTAGATACCACTCCCCTTAACGTGATAGCAATACCAGTCGAGGGCGTCATTTGATACCTTTTTGTTCTACTTGATTTGCTACCCATCATCATCATCATCGTGCACAATGTCACCAACTCGTATGTTGTATCCCTCTCAACGTTTTGGTGGCATCTCAGTACGCTCGACTTCACACCACAGACTGTATGCGTTGTAGCTGCTGCGGTAGTACGCCACTCACATGACGCATTCAACCGAAGAACGCTTGTGGTGATTGGCAGCGGGCAAAACCATCATTTTATTTGTAGACCTGGGTATCAAAAGGATCAAATGCAGGTATCCTATGAATGAAGAGTACTGGTACTAGTACTGGTTCATTACGGTCGAGTACCGATACCCAGCCCTATTCAGCCAGCTCATAAAAGATCTTGCTTCTGCTGTTTTCCCTGTTCCCCGGTTTGTGTAGGGAAATGTCTCAGGACATACTTCCTGTATACTTCAATGTCTGCGGTTTGTTTGGGATGATAGAAGATGCAAAGCCTTCCTCCTGGGAAGGACACAGTCCACAAATGAGTCCTTCGGTTCAAGGCTGGATTGACAATTTAGCTAAGGGGGCCACTTCCTGAAAGCTTACCATGTCAATTTGAGCTGAACTAATTGGAATTCTAGGAATATGTACCACGTAATCAAATGACACGATGAGGGTCTTCACGTGGGTCCTGCGCCGCACCTTTTTGTAGACGTAAGACTTTTCTTAAGCCTGTACGGAAGTTACAGAACGAACACATTTGAACACAAACCAAAGTTCTGTTATTGCCCAACCCAAACAAAGGGAACCGAAAAGTAATCCTATGTTAGTAGTTTGTATTGAAAAGACACTGTATGCATGTAACAAGCGTGGCTTGACACGCCGTCCCTGATGGGTCCAAAACTGGCACTATGGAGGTACGTGAAGCGTCAGTTTGAGGTGCGACGCTACTGGAACAAGTGTCAGTGTTTGACGAATTGGGAGTGAGAATGTGTCGCAGAGACGGTTCTTTGTCAAGATCTAGGCACAACGCCAATGGCCCCAAGCAAGTTCATCCTGCCCTACCTTCAGAGGACTAACTCGGCTCCCCTTATTCAGTCTTCATAGGAATCTGACCACAGCTTTGAAAAGATAAGGCTCTTGTATTCCATATTCCTCTTATTGTCACATAAAGATCTAAAACTTCACTGCGCGAGTAGATCTCTCAATACTTTTTGGCTCCTACTGAGGACAAACACTTTTTTTTTTTTAAAGATTCACATATACAGTATGTAGTTTTTTCTAAAAACTAGTTTTTAACAAATGTTCCTCAAAAAAGGAGGAAATTGTGCATTTGTTGGGGACTATTTCAACTGCAGATGAACCCACTGTTAGTGTTGGTGTCTAGTTTCTAATCATTTTGGACAACAAGCGATCTCTATGGCACAGAGGAATACGATATGTCAGGTGTTGGATACTCACACAACACATGTCGGTACATACATTCATTGCTGGTTGGGGTCTGCACATGGGAGTCGATGACAATAAGAAGAATACAGAATATAATCAGCCTCATTATGTAACAGGGTTATTACCATTGGTTGAACAGACAGAAGAGGGCCCCACCTGCAGAAACCTAACCAACAAAACATTGGGCCATCACAGTTAAGACTGGAACATAATGTATGGCTTGGAGGTGCAGTGCAAGAACAGCACAGCAATGACCGCTGAGCACCAAAGACGGCGACAATAAGAAAAATAAATCTTAAGACACGGTCACGCCAGAGAGTGACATTGCACGTCCTCGTAAAACATTTTGCAGAGGAGTTTAAACTTGCAACAAAGCAATTGAGCTTGGATAGCTTCATTTGTGTTGGACTCTGTTGGTTAATGATCCAGGTCAAAGTTCAACCAGCATAGAACTTAACCCCAAATATGTGGGCCGATTGACTTTGCCTCCAGCAAGCTAGTCCTCCAAGATCCCACTAAATATAATTGATTTTGAATTTGGCTGTTTTATTGCTGGGCGTGACCGGGCCTTTACCGATTACAACTTTCGCCTACTCTAATAATTACATTACTGCTATGACTGGTTTGAGAAAGATATTGTTTTGGATGGCCGTCTGTTCTTAGAGGACAGACAGTGTTGCTCTGTCTCACACAGGACTGCCTACAGGGAGTTCTTGGTGGGCCTGTGTTGGGGACAGCGTTGAGATGTTGGTGTCACTGGTTCACTGGTTTCCCTTTGAGCTCGACAGCAGCAGAGGTTTTAGTACGGCTGGGTGGCTGAGGGCCGGAGGAACGACAACCCAACCTCATGGGACTAAGAAAATAAAAAGGCACTTTAAAAAATTGTAACAAATTTCCAGTGTTACTAGATAGACTATATATATAGTTATATATACTGTATGTATACACAGGCATTTTCATAAATGAAGGAATGCAAAGACAGAGTATAAACACTTGACTTTAAATACATTTTTATATATATATATACGCTGTATGTAATAATATATACGTAACATTTGTTGATCGTAGCTGGCAATATAGGAGCTTAAAAAAGAAGGGGGTGGATGTGATAAAGCGCATTGTGGTTTTTAGGTTTGTTGAGGTTTTTGTGAGGGGAAAACTTGTGGCAATAAGTTTCAGTTGCAGTGCACAAACCGAAGAGTTGCATAGGCAAGAAAGCAAGTTCATAATCACTCAGTTTGGACCATCAAAAGTGGTACGTAAGAAAGAAACAATCAAACACACCAGAAGAAATGCAGTGGAGACAGCGTGTCTATCCAAATGGATAGTACAGATTGCTTTAACTTCCATAAAGCAAAAAAAACAAGTTTGTCCCCCCCCCATTCTCAATATCAAAGAAGCGAGAGTCAGTTCAAAGTCAGCAGCGTACTTGTGCAGGGCGTGATGGAATGGCATGTGTGTAAATAGACTGCATACGCAGTGCATGTGTACGTGTGTTTCCAGGGAGGCCGAGGGCCGGGCGCCAACCCCTACAGCTGGGTGTCCTGGTACTGGAAGGAGTTGGCGGTGTAGTATCCCGGCACTGCCGCCTCCTCCTCCTCATCCTCCTCCTCTTCCTGCTCCTCCTCCTGCCCCTCTTCACTGGGGTAGAAGGGATGTCCCTCCATGGACGGAGGAGTCTGGGGTTCAAGACGGGAGCTGGAGCTGGAAGGAAGTGGACCAAACAAGCCGTACTGAGTCATGCCACACTTGATGGACAATCTTTTTGGTCCATCATTTCTGTACCAACATAAATACCTCAACAACTATTGGATTGCCATGAAATGGTGTACAGGCATTCATGGTTCCCAGATGATGTATCCTACCGATAGATCTGGACAGCTGTCTTCATAGATAACTGTGACATCTGCTAACGGTGTTAATGAGCCCTTGATGATCATTTCTAATGAGCTTGGTGAGCCCGGACCTTTCCAAACTGGTGGCATGTCACTCTGTTATTTCTGCTTGTCTGGCTGTCACCTTGTTGTGTTTGAAGGTTCAGTTCTAATGCCTTTACACTTTCAATACAGGGTACACACTTTAGAAACAGTGTTTCCAAAAGGCCCTTCAACTTAAAAGATAACTCTTTGTTGATATTGCATACCAGTTGTGTTTAGGACCAGATCACTCTCTACTAGTCAAATACAGCTTCATGGTCAGCCATAAGCGTCTGTATGAGACGCACCAGGCTTTCAATATTATTATTATTATTATAATATCTTATCTCATGTATAAGAATGGACGTAGTCACCGTGAGGTCACCCATTGGTTTGTGCCATTTTGAAGCCTCGAGCTTGGTGAATTCGTTGTCACCATCTTGGATTAAGGCCGCCGCCATGTTGTTGTTGTTTTTTGAACTAAAGTGACCATATTTGGAATGTGGATGAGTGACGTAGAGACACAGTATCTGGCTCTGCATCCCCTGCTTTATGGTCTGTTTGACTCTAAATGAACATCATTTACTAAATGAACATCACGCTGTATTGAAGAAGACTTGAAACTAGAGATTGAGACCAAACACTAATGTTTGTTTACAGTTTTACTTTCTTTACTGTCTGACTTTGTGTTTCTGGCCCATTTCTGATTGGTTATTGGACTGATTCTAAGCAATGTTGCTATATTCAGAGATGGTGGAATTATATAAAAACATATAAAAACTACTGTCGAGCAGGATATGCTTTAGGGACGGCGTACTGTGATTGACAGGTCGCCGCCGCTAAGTCAATATTCCGCATTCTAAATATGATGACTTTATTTTATCGGTTGAAAAAACAACATCCAAGATGGCGAAATTGAAGGATCAAAACCAGTCGATAAACCTATGGGTGACTTCATGAAGACTACGTCTACTTCCTATACAGACTCCGCTTCACACACACACAAACGATGCAATCCACCGTTAGTGTTCTTAAATTGGATCTCATTAATATCAGCCTCACTGTTTACTGAGCTTGTAAAATGCCCCCTATCGGTAAAACATGGGTAAGGTCACAGCACTGTGAATCATTAGGACTACAACTGTAAAGACCTGTTACTTCAAGGGTCCTCGATGAGGTCAGCGGATTAGGCTGCACTAACAGTGCCATCTTGTAACCGGAAGGTTAGCAAACACACAACCGTGCTGACGAACACACTCACAGCTGGGAAACGGTCGTATGGCCGTAGTGCGCCTACCCGATGGGCTGCGGGCGACTGTGATCCAGCTTGGCTGTCTTCAGAGGAACGGCATAGATGTCCGGGTGCTTCTGAGCAATTTCCAGCTGGGAACAAAGATGAGTTGATTAAAGCAAACAATAAAAATAATAAGACATGAGTGAGGTAGATTATCGTCAAGACTTTTACTGAGCTCATCCATGCTCCTCAGAAGATGAACCCTCCTCATGGAAGCTTTCTACTTTGACCTCTCTGGGCCAAAATATCCAAATAACTCAAAAACAATCTATTATGGATATTGTGCAAACAAGTAGATATGTTATGACCAGGCTAACCAGGCCTGAAAGGTGAAGCCAATGAGACCTGCTTTCTTTCTAATGACCATCATCAGTGTTGTACAAAGAAGTTTGATTGTATAGAAGTCTATGAGAAAAGGACTCTCCTTCTCTCTGTATGTATTCTGTGGTGGAGTGACATCACAGTTTGCTCCAGACCTCACCCCTCCTACATGTATGCCGTTTTCCTCTGCACATCATGGACAACAACACTGTGTACCCACTTAACTGGTCTGCACTTGGCTCTCTATGTTGTGAGCCATTTTCATCAAGCCACTAAAAGAGATGAACGTCATGGACAATAATGATTCATCAGCACACTAATATGACTTATATTTACCTTCCCGTAGCATCTTTTTTATGAACAACGATAACGTGCTGCTCTAAAGAAGCTGATCTAAGATCTGCCTCCTGTTATGCCTAATGCACTTCATGATACTACAGACGAGCTATGCCCACCCTGGCGTTCTGTGCCTCCTGCAGCTCCAGCAACCTCTGGGCTCGGGCGAAGTGGTCCATCTTCTCGAAGGCCTTGATCTTTCCCAGGAAGGACCTCAAGGACGGATCCTCCACGGGGTTGTCCCTCGCCGCCTCCTGCTGCTGCTGGTTACAGGTCGCCACAGTGGCAGCGGGCAGAGCCGCAGGCGAGCGAACCGCGGCCTCCGCCGCTCTCCCGCAACTGCCGGGCTTGGCCGCGGCGGGGGGTTGGGGGGCTCCTGGGGGCCACAGTTTGCCGCAGGGGCTGAAGTGGTGAGCCGGGGACAGAGGCAGCGGGGCCGAGGCGGCGGAAGAACGGGAGATGAGGGGCGGAGGGTCGTTGTTGCTGCTGGCGGGGCTGCTGCTGGAGGGGGAGTCGTAACTTCGGCTGGAGCTGGGGGGCGGGGGGTGGTGCTGACGGTGGTGATGGTGCGGGTTGGCAGAGCCCGGCACGAGGATCGGATCGTCCCTCAGAGACAGTTTGACCTGAGCAAGCAGGGGAAGCGTAGAGCCAGAACAGATGGTGGTACTCACAGTTCTGTTAGAATAAACCAAACATCTCTGAAACACCGCTTCAGCTTTTATGGCCATCTTTACTCCCGCTGGGGGCTTTTGTAGATTTGTCAGACTAAATTGGCAGTAAATGGCACAAAGGCAATAAAGTAGCCCATGAATATAAGATACAAGTTCACAGATAATTACAATCGCTCCTCAGCATTGTGGAGGCTGGTTTATGGCTTTATGCCGGTGACACCTAGTCAATGGGAGTTAATGGGTTACACTCGTTGTCTTTGATTCTTCGCAGTACATTTGGTTTGTACGCCCTTTTAGAGAATATAGAGTACAAACAAAGCTTAAGGTGTCTAAGCTTCCAGACAGATTTTGTATATTTTTAAAAAGCCTAACCGCTAACTAGCAGCAGTGTACAAAATACACTAGATTCAACCAAACTGCTGAGACTGAGAGAGACAGCAGCTCTTTTCTTTGGAGTGGTTCCTCAAAGGGAAGGCCAGCCTGCTCCTCTCAGAGGAGGCAGACAGCTGCCAGCTTGCATGTGGAGGACAGAGCAGAGATGCTGTGTGTCGTCTCACATGAGATAACATTAGATAACATGAGATAACATTAGATCACATGAGATAACATGAGATCACATCATAACATGAGATCACCCCCAGTGGAATAACCCCCCCAGTCTCACATAGACCCCAACGCGACTAACAGCCTCATGTGAAAGGCACAAGAAGCACAGCGCTGCAACCACGTCCGCCCACAAGCAGCAAGGCCTTCTGGGTATACGTGTACATGCACAACACTACACTAGAATTAAGGGACAGCAGCTTGCTCATTATTATTCTTTGATTTATACTTTAATATATTGTTGTTGTTGTTTATTTGCAGTTGGTGTGTGACCCTCACCTTGCTGTCGGCTAAGAAGGCCGGTGGAGGACTGGACCTGTTGAGGACTTCACGGCTGCTGATTTTCCTCATGCGGCTCCTGATGTCTGGACTGTACCTGCGCAAGATCTACACACACACACACACACACACACACACACACACTTAGAGTGTCAGGTGGTGTTATGCATACTGTTCTTCTTTCCAGTTCAATCTTCTTTAAGAAAAAGATATCGATATGATTTATTACAAGTATTAAGTACGTTTTGATTTTCCCCAAATAAACAATTTCAAAGCGACCCTTTTTTAAAATGTGTTGTTGAGACAGTACCCACAGCATATGCATGTGTCTCTTTCTGTCCTGCTCACCATGTTTGCACAACACATTAGATCTGAAATGCAGATGGTTTGTGTGAAAGTACGTTTGTTAGTATTTTGGTTGGATTAGTACGGAAGTGAGAAAAGGGGAAAGAAATCTGGTGATCCATTTTTGTAAATCTGACCTTAATAGTTCTCTTTTCAGATGTTCCCACTTGGTTCACAGATTAATAAAGGTTATTCTTTTATTATTCTTTTTTTATTACATTACATGTCATTTAGCTGACGCTTTTATCCAAAGCGACTTACAATAAGTGCATTAAACCATGAGTCCAAACTCAGAACAACAAGAACCAAGCAAGTACAATTTCTTCAATAACGTTAAACTACAAAGTACTATCAGTAAGAGACATTTAAGTGCTGCTAAAGTGCTAAACAACAAAGTGCTATTGGTAAGGGACATTTAAGTGCTACTAAAGTGCTAAACAACAAAGTCCTATCGGTAAGAGACATTTAAGTGCTGCTAAAGTGCTAAACAACAAAGTGCTATCGGTAAGGGACATTTAAGTGCTACTAAAGTGCTAAACAACAAAGTGCTATCGGTAGCACTTTTTCCATCTTATTCTTTTTTTTACCTGCTCTTTATTTACAAACACGGGAGAGAAAACTATTTAGATCAGACTTAGAGGATTTAAAAAAAATCCTTTTATCACTTTATCATTTTTGCATACAGAATAACTTCTGATGCACTATTATGTATTATAGAAGTAAATGCAATACACTGCAGATACAGACTTTATGATTGTGTCACCTTATTTTATGGTCAACTATACAGCTGCTGGTGGCTGGATTGTCCAGATGTTGCAGGCATGAAGCTGTAATCTCCTGTCTGCCCTACAGATGGCAGCACCGCACCGAGAGTGAAACTGAGGTCTGCATCAGCCTGTGTGTTAAACAAAGCTGGCATTTCCAACGAATACATACCATAATATATCACCTAGCAGTGACGCCATGGTGCTTGAGAAAGATTTAGCTTACACTTGCATTTCATTAAAATAAATCTTGCACTGTTTATTGTTTAATTCAATTTGAATCTTGCATTTTATGTCATTACTTTTAATATTGTGTCTTAATGCCTTTTATGTCTCATGTGAAACACTAGCTGTTGAAAGGAGCTTCACTAAAATGTTTCTTCTTCTTCGTATTGTAACTTACTTACTTTGCAGATTTGAATATTTTGCACACAGAGCACATTTGGTGTTCCGACTGCAACATCACGAATGCATTTGAGGAAAAGATTATTAATAACACTCATGTGAGTGACCGCGTGTCAGCCGTCTCCATGGCGCCGGGCTTGTCCCCCTGCCAGGGCGGCCATTTATAACCACCTCTGCTTTTAGACAGTGAGATGACACCAGTTGGGCGGAGCATGTCAGAACTAGGCCTGGGCGGCTGGGCCTACTGAACTTTACAGAGCTCTGCTATGACAACCCAAAGTCAATGTAAACCCTCAAAAAATATATATGATGACATTTAAACACGTCGCCCAACACCCACTTTTACTGAGTATGGCTTGAACGCACCATGCAAATGTTTAAAGGTTGTGGCATTTACACTTACACAATGTTCCTAAATTCAAACCTTTTATAACACCCCCCCCTTCTATGTATTGGGACAAATAAATACGCATTATGTACTACTTACATTGTCATTATTACGCTGACTTTTAACTGCAAATATAACAAATTATTAAATTATTATCTAAATATGAGTTGACTAACTACATATTTTTTTGTTTGGGAAATCAAAAGTAAATTCCTGGATTGCAGTTTTAAAAGTTGGTGCACATCCTCAACACGGCCAAAAAAAGGTCGACATCAATCAGTCTATTGACCGGCTTCAACCCGGAGTCACTGTGTGTGTGCGTGCGCGTGTGCGTGCGTGTGTAAGTGAGTGTGTGTGTGTGTGTGCGTGTGTGCGTGCGTGTGTGTGTGCGTGTGTGTGCGTAAGTGAGTGTGTGTGCGTGTGTGCGTGCGTGTGCGTGTGTGCGTGTGTGTGTGCGTGTGTGTGTGTGCGTGCGTGTGCGTGCGTGTGAGTGTGTGTGTGCGTAAGTGAGTGTGTGTGTGTGTGTGCGTGCGTAAGTGAGTGTGCGTGCGTGCGTGTGTGTGCGTAAGTGAGTGTGTGTGTGTGTGCGTAAGTGAGTGTGCGTGCGTGTGTGTGTGTGTGTGCGTGTGTGCGTGTGTGCGTGCGTGTGTGTGTGTGTGTGCGTGCGTGTGCGTGTGAGTGTGTGTGTGTGTGCGTAAGTGAGTGTGTGTGTGTGTGTGCGTGTGTGTGTGCGTGCGTGTGTGTGCGTAAGTGAGTGTGTGTGTGTGCGTGCGTGCGTGCGTGTGTGTGTGTATGCGTGCGTGTGTGCGTGTGTACGTAAGTGAGTGCGTGCGTAAGTGAGTGTGTGTGTGTGTGTGTGTGTGTGCGTGCGTGTGAGTGCGTGTGTGTGTGTGCGACTCTGACCTCCTCGGCCGTGACGGGCTCCGACGAGCGGCTGATGGCGGAGATGTGCACCATCTCCACGTCGGGCTCGTTGTCGGTGTAGGTCCCGCCCTCGTCTGCGGTGTCGTCGAGGTCGGAGGTCAGCCGGCTGTCAATGCTGAGGTAGTCGGCGGACAGGAAGGACAGGCGCTCCACGTCCTGGCAGTCCAGATCACTCTCTACTCCCACCGGCTAGAAGAGACACATGATGGATCTTGGGTGTACAGGAAGGAAGGATGGACAGACGGATAGCACAAGAACAAGAGAGAAGAAAGACAAACAGAGCCGAGCTGTAGAGCACTACTGGCAGGAAGTAGGAAGACACACAGTGAGCATGCTCAGAGCGCACGCAACGGTTGGCTGCTACGAAGGGTGCGGAAGACAAGAGGGCAGCCAGTCCACGACAGAGACCGAGTACGGACTGAAGCTAGTGCAGCTAACCCAACAGGCCTTCCCTCATCGATACAAACAGGGTGGACAAAATAACAGAAACACACCCAAGTGACTCGTCCTGGGTTAAAGGATGTTTGGGCAGTGTCTTTTCCAAGAGCTTGAGATGTACAGTCTACCTAAACACAGTCAAAGTGGAGTCACTGCGTACCCCGAAATCAGGTTTTAAAGCTGAACCAGAACTATGAGAAATATGAATCGGCGTAGAGTTTTCAGTTCAGGCTCCTATCTTTATAAATGAAATGAATCCCTTTTGTATGGTTTTCCTTGGCTGGTTTGTTTAAATCTGTTTTCCATCACAGTGAGGTGGAGATGTCTCATGAGGTTAAAGCTGCATTTGGTAGCGTTCAGAAAACATTACTTTTTGTCATATTTGCTCATACCATCACACCCCGAATGAAAAAACAGCATTTTGCATTAAAGTTACCAACTGCAGCTTGAAAGCCACCATGTGTGAATCTGTGTCTCCTCGGGACGGACAGTAATAGTACAACAATGAAAAGATGCTTCAATTACATTGAAAATTCCCTGGCTATCTCTGACCGTGCACCACGTGTGTGTGTGTGTGTGTGTGTGTGTGTGTGTGTGTGTGTGTGCTTACCTTGCCGTCAGATACCCACACGGCCTGCATCTGCTGCTCTCTGATAGAGTCTTTGACGCCGCCGTACCAGGCGTCGTTGGCCGAGTTCAGGTCGACGGTAGCTGAGTGAGAAAACCATCAAACCTCAACACACACGCACTCAAATATGCAGCTACAGCTACGGCCCTGCCACGCTGTGTGTGTGGACTGCACCTGTGAACAGGTGCGAGCAGGTCTTCCTCAGCTTGACGGCCTGTTCGTAGAGTTTGCGGGCGCTGCGGTTGGAGTTGGGGGCGACCCTCTGCCTCATGGCCTTGATGCCGTGCTTGCTGTCCGGGTTGAAGAAGATGACGATGGGGTACCACTGGGTGTAGTTCAGGGTGTCCACCGCCTTGGGCGTCACGTCCAGCAGGGCGTGCTTGTCCTGGGTGGCGTGGGCAACGGAGACACAAGGTCACGGTGAACAAGGAGTACAAACAAGGCGACGCAAGCCGCGGTCACCAGCCGAGCTCAGAGGTGCTGCTGCTGTGACGGCAGCTTGCGGCTCATGACTAAACCTGATGAGCTGTGGCTGCGTAACTTAGTCACTATCGCTGTGGCTTTCCTCGACCTGTACTCCTGTCGTGTGTCCGTTCAATTGTCAAGCGAACTCTAATGTGTGTGCGTGAGTGGGCACCTGCTCGATGATTTGTCGGATGGTGTTCAGGCGAACCACTCCCGAGGACTTCTCAGAGCCAGCGTCTTTCGGCTCAGTTTCTGACGCAAGGACACAGAAACAATGGAGCGGTTATTTAGATCTACCCACTTGGGAAGGAAGACTCTCGCAAACAGAAAGAGACTCACTGGCCACGACAAACAGGTCGGGCATCTCGGAGGCCAGTTTCTCATTGGCGGCGTCGGCGATGGGGCCGAACAGCACCACGGGACGCCGGAAGCCAGCTGCAACGACACGCCGTTAATAACCACACCGCTCACACCTTCCAAACTTCACATCAATCAACCACTGATGGACCGATCTGGAGGCCCGTGGACGGCCTTTGACACGTTGCTTACCCAGCAACATATTTGCCGGTCGGACAGAAATATTAGCTGTGACGATATGCGTTTTAATAATAGAGGATAGTTGAGTTCCAAACTAAAGGTACGTGGTTTTGGTTGGGACCATGCTCAACATGAATACATGTTGGTGAGGTGGCTATGTGGATATTTCCTTCAAAATATGTATCACTGAATCATTTTGAGTAAAAAAACACGTCCGTTCATTAAGCCAGTAATCACATAGGACAGGAAAACACAGGCTGAGACTGTGGACAACTATATGACAATAAACAATGCCCCTTTGTGATCTATGGTACCTATTTCTAGATCTCAGAAGAGAATTGTTTGTTTTGTTCCGTCGAGCCTGACTAAAGGATTCAGACTCACTGTTAAACCGTTCACAGCCTCCAGAGTGTCCCTGCACTCCCAATAGAGACACACTAATTGGTCCTTCTCATTGTTTCTTACTACAAAACCAGGGCACTGAACTACATTATATCTAATTATCTTGAGGGTTATTTAATTGATTAGAAATTAGGATAGGAATATACAAGAATTCTGCCAGGCGTAAACCTGAGGGGAGATCATGCGTTCGGTTGTGTGTCTCTGTCTGTCGACAGCTAATTTAGTATACTACTTCTAGTGATTCCTACTTTAAAAACATATATATTTTATTGTGTTTTACTGCTGACTCCCTGTTCCTCGTAACCGGCTCATAGTGATCAACAACTGCTCCAGTAAAAGAGAAACTTTCCAGCAATCACCTCTGCAAACTAGCCGGAGCTGTTCTCTTGCAGCCACATTTTGGTCTTTGTCGTCGCTCAAAAACGAACATCCATAGAAAGGTTTAGTCTCATTTTGAACCGGAGCAACTGCAGATTAAGTCCATACGTGAATGATGAATACATCTACTAGAAGCGTTCACCAAGTGGACACTTTGAGGAGATGTAGTTTCCCAGTATGACACAATCACCCACCTTCTCGGAGCACCACTCGCTCGTACGCTGGGAAGCGGGTGGCCAGCGTCTGAACGCTCAGGTTTTCTCTGCTCTTCCTCAGGTCCTTCCTCTTCAGAGACCGTTGGCCTCGCAACCGCCAGAAGTCGGCTCGGTCGCCCGCAGCAGCTTTATGCGAGCTCTGGACGCTGGCCATCTGCTCCGCTCTGACGGGGAGAACAGAAATAATACATTCATATATGTGTTTGTGGATATAAAACACGTTCTGGAGCTCTGTAGTAGGTCACACTGTGCATGCAATATGTCTTTTTCCAGATATCCGATATTGCCATTCTAATTCAGCGTAGCCAAAGCTAGGTGTCACACTTTCTTTTCGGCTGAGAAACATTGCTGAACTTGGGCCAATTGTGTCTCAAGCTGAGATGGATCAACATTTAGGCTATTGTTTCTTCCCATCTCCCTCCTGGATTGTGTCCAAGTGATCCAGCTTTTGGCAAAGTTCATTCAAAGGTCTCCATCAAATTCCAGATCCCATTTGACTTGTGATCACCTTTGGAGCTCAACATTAGTGATGCGTGATGTTCTGGGTTAGAACCCACCAGCTCCCTGGGGCCTCCGGTGTGGATGTGCATGTTCTCCACGTGTTAGCTTCCTTCCACGGACTAAAGACATACAGGTTAGCTTAATCAGGCTAAAGGTTGAGTGCAAACTGCCTGTAGGTGTGACTGGACGTAGACACCCAGACGTCGTCACCCATTGGTTTGTGGACTGCCGTTTCGAAGGCTTGGTTTGGGCCTTTTGATCGTCGCCACAAGAGAGTGGAGCTAAATGGAACTAAGGTGGAGCTAAGTATAAGAAATCTTTTCAGGCGACTAAAATGTTACAACTCACTTTTATGAAACTGAAAACACCTCGTGAAAGGGTTAAAGGTCTAAGACGAAAACACGGACAACTCCCAGACCGCACAACGCCGTGGTAGCAACCTGTCAATCACAAGGTACCCCGCCCTAAAGCATACTCTCCTTTATGGTCTGTTTGACTCTACATGGAGCATCATGTACTAAATGAACATCACGCTGTATTGAAGAAGACTTCAAACTAGAGATTGAGACCAAAAACTAATGTTTACAATGTTTACTGAGGGAATAGTAGAGTCATTTATATAGACTTCTATACAACCAGACTTCTTTTATGCCCCGTGATGGCCATTAGAAATAACGCCAATGTGGAGGTTTGAGGTACTTCCACATTGACGTTCACTTTTCAGAACCTGGTTGGCCTATAAATTCCTTGGCGACGTGTTCACTACCTCTTGCCCAATGTAAGCTAGGCTACAACCCCCCACCACCCTCTAAACTGCATAAGCAGTTACAGATAACGGATGGATGTATATATTGTGTCTTTATGTCTTTGATTGTGGAGAACTTTGTGTCATGTCATTTAGATAAATGCTCATGCCATAAACTCTACTCATGAATGAACACATTCTGAGCATTTTAAAGCACACTCATCCCCCCAGAGTGAATGTGTGGTGTAATTAAAACACACAAGACTCATCCGGAAGCATACCACTGGGATATGTGTCGTCTCATGCCAGTGATTTACTCAGCCTCTGGGCTCCGGACCTGTAGTCACAGCAGCCCCCCATGGTACTACAGTACTGTGCATCTCTCTTCCTCATTGTGTGCCATTGAGAGAAGGCGTGTTAATGAGAGATGGACACTGACATAAGTGACTCACAATGTGTGCATAATCCACATTGTGTGTACATGCATACATATATAGTCCTCAGTCCAACCTGAGAGGACCACGAATTAGAGCTGACCACACAGCTGAAGATTCAGGGTCTGTGTACGTTTCGATAGTTTGTTTGTTTTATTAAATCCTAAGGGGCCGAATTGAGAAAAGACTCTAGCGGTTAGCTGTTAGCTTGAATTCAGCCAGAGTAAACCACAGCGTCGGGGGTTTGATCCCGGACCGCCACGCGCCCACGCCAGAGCTGCCAACTTTCTGTTGCTGCCGTTACGGGGGTGAGACCCAGAGCTCCACCAGCCCGCTGTGACCCCTGGCGTTGTTTCTGGCTGAAGGAGAGTTTCTCCAGCTCCGCTAACTGAAGGTCTGTCTCCACAGCGACCCGCTCGACACCAATCAGACGATCGGTTCCATCCCCGGCCGCTCCAGTCCATTTCTAAGTTTCCAAGACATTTTACCCCTAAGGCTGTGCCACCAGTGTAAGAGCGGGCGTGAATTATCAAGTTTGTTTAGTCCTGATGGGCCGGTGGCATCGGGCATGGTAGCCCATGGTGGGATCAGAGGCTGTTAGATGACGCCACAAGCGTACCGAGGGTCTTTGTAGTCTCCGGCTGACGGGCCTACCTGCTCTTGTTGGGGATGATGCCCTTCTCCAGCAGCTGCTTGTCCTTGCCAACACGGATCGCCAGCCAGTTGCCCAGCTTGCCGTCGTAGAGGGTGTCCACCACCTTGAAGATGTCCCCCCGGCTGAAGGCCAGGCTCTGAGGAGTCTCTTTCTCGTACTCAAAGTGGGTCCGGATGAAGAAGGAGTCTCCGCGCCCGGATACCAAGATGTCATTGTAGACTAGACAAACCCAAAAGAAAGAGAAGGGGGCATTGAAGGGAGCGAGAGAACGCTGGATGTAAGAGCAGAGGACTAGCGTGTTAGAACGCTGCTCAGGCCAAGTGAGGACCACTAGACTCAGTCACAATCAGACTATTTAAGGTAATACACAAACCTTTTACTCCTCATTCCCCTTTTAGGGTGGCCTGCTTAAACTACATGAATGGACAATTTGTTTGCATTATGCCCTTGTGATGAATTTGGATATATATTTATGTAGTATTAATTACTCAGAGGGACAGCCCGACTGATTTAAAGGTAAAGAGACACCATATTGTAATATGTCACCAAAGGCGCCTAAAATGGTAACATTCCAGAGCATAGGCTTCGGGACAGACTTTCATATGGACTTTTATTTCATATTTTGTTTTTGAACATCAAATCTTATTCTCTGCATACTTCACAAATGATTGGAAATTAAAGCCGTGGGCTCAAAGAGCTTGGGCTACTTTGTTATCCACGCGCTGTTCTGCAAAGGTCAAGGGTGAACCTCCGCGCACACACTTCCAGTCTCATTTGCACAATCAAAACAAATGCACACACTTGTCTGACTGTTTCATGGAAATGAACTACGCGGCCGGCTGCAGGCTCCAGCGCGGCTCCCTGATGTGATGCGCGTGGTCCGACAAAGCGCTGACCCAAAAGGACCAACAGTCACACTGACGATGAGCCACTGATGCCTGGCTACACACACACACACACACACACACACACAGCATATATTCAGCCGACTTTGATCTCATACTGATAAAATACATAAAACAAAGGGTTCCCTCAGCATGACCTTCTCGTTTGAGTACACCTCCCAGTTTTAAATACATTATGCCGCGTTTCCCCTGGGTTGTCTGCTTCGGCCTGGCAAATAGGCTGTGTGTGTGTGTGTGTGTGTGTGTGTGTGTGTGTGTGTGTGTGTGTGTGTGGTGTGCTAACCCATTTACGTCACACCAAATTTCGTTAACAAATTTAACATTCTTTAAATATTTATCAGTTTCTTTTTCCAAACATTTAATTGGACCTCACGTCGGCTTAAATTAGACCCACCGCACAGATGGAAAAACAATCCACATGGTGTGTGTACATGCATACACAGTCCTCAGTCCAACCGGATGTATTTACAGTGGATCTCCTTTCCTTTTTGGCATCTTATCACAGCTATGCAGATGTTATTCAATTGTAAAATTGTCCAATTTAAACCTCAGAACAAAACTACTCTGGGGTCCTCTTACCAGGGCTTGTTGGCTGTTTGAACCTTTTTTTCTTTTCCGTTTCCACTCTGATATTCTGTCTGTATCACATGTCTTGATATTGTCTTTTACTGTGAAGCACTTTGGGATGTCCGTCTTAAAAAGTAGGGTTGTTTGGATATCAGTATCAGAAATGCCTGCGACGCAGCCTATAATGCTGGATCGGGATCGAAGTTTATGCACCGATCACGTTATCATAAATATCTAAAATACACTTAACTTGCACTACATATCAACCCCTTTTAATCTGACACTACATTAGAACTAAGTCGGTTTTGAATTTATAAAGATGTATCTTGCAATCCATTTTGCTGTACTAGTACGTCTCATCCGCGACCATTTGATTCATTCTTTCTATGTGAGGACCTGCCAACTCTCTCTGACGACCTTACATGTCCTCTCAACACTAAAGAGTCTGCTTCACTGTGCCATGTGTTTTGCTTCATAAATAGATTTTTCCAATAAAAAAAGCCCCCTTTCTCTTTCCAGAGCCACGCGCTCAATGGGCCAATGTGCTGATTGCGTAACACAGTTGGAGGCGTGTGCCCATCTGTGTCACGGTTGGCTGAACCAAAACTAGCCTGATCTGGTCTAAAAGCCTCGAGGGACCAAGCTGGTATCTCCATCATTCAATGGAAACATCACAGAAAGAGAGAGTGGGGGAAACTGTGGTCCCGTGGAGTGGAGAGTGACAGCTGGCAGTGCATTGTGGGAAAGTACACTGTGATACTCCACGAGTCGCTGACAAGCCTACAACCATTAACACACGGCACTCAAACAGGAGGTAATGGTGCAGTTGTTGGGGACTATTTCCAACGGCGGATTAATCCACGTTTGGTGCTCAAGAGAGTGTTTTTTTTACGCGAGATTAAGTCCAAATAAACTACAGTGTGTGTGTGTGTGTGTTTATTGTAATGAAGGTAGATTCCATCGAGCGGTGGATGAGTTCAAAGTTCGTCCTGAGGGTGAAACCAAAGAAAAACTAGAACGCAAAGCAAAGTGTGATCTTTGGATGTATTCACTTCCATGTCTTCTGAATAAAGAGGCTTGATCTCAAAATAAACAGATGTAATTGCCACAAACAGAATCACAACGATGCCAGAGTTACTACATAATGTTAGTAATTGGAAGCATTAATATGCTCAGTAAACTTTATAGACAATCCACAAAATGATGATATCTGGAAAGTGATTTGGATATCTAAGAAAGCTTCTAGGGGATAACCTGCCTTATAGACTGTTAAGACAAGATGCATACATATATACAGGTGCATATATACATATATCGAGTACATATGCACAGCCATGCGTCTGTGGAGGGAATGTTTTACCATCAGGTTTGCTCTGTGCCAGGATGGTGACCACTTCCCCTTTAGGGATCTCCAACAGGAAGAGCACCGCTTCCTCTCTCACTACACCTTGAAAGTCCACATTGTTCACCTTCAAGACACAAAGAAAGTGCACAATGATGAAGACCATTTGCTATTCACATAATAACTTAATGTTCTGTCCGCTGCCGGTCACAGAGTGACCTGAACGACGGCTTGTCACTTCTGAGATGGAGAGTCCTCTCTGGTTACCTTGAGGATTTGATCCCCGATGCGCAGGCCCTCCTCCTCAGCAGGACTGTCCTCCTGAACACTAGCGATGAAGATGCCGGCATCGTTTCCCCCCGCCAGCCTCAGCCCGACGCTGTCCCCCTTCTGGAAATTCACCATCACCGTGTTCGGCCTGCAGGAGGGACGCCACACATGCTGCCGTTACATTTATTCATTCTATTAATAGAATGTATTTATACAATTATACATTTGTACTTGATTAAAGGGGGGAAGAAAAGCTCACCCATATAGTTTCTCGTCTTCAGGACTTGGTCGGAGGAGAATCTTGGGCGTGGCTAGAGCAGCTGTAGATGAGTTGTTAATATCTTCCATGTTTACAACAGCTAACATCGTATGATCTCAGTAATATTAAATGTGTATATATATATCAACATTTCTAAGATGACAATATGTGAGATGTGCGTTACAGCTTGTTTCTACTGCCCCCAAGTGGCCAAACAATTGTGCGACAACCTGGAGGCTCAATGGGCGGTGCTTCTTTGCTCAGCTCAGCTGAGGCCTCGGGGTCTTCAGGTACTTTGAACGGGGAGGCCATGGCTGACATCTTGGTTGTCCTCATGGGTTCCTCCCTGACACACACACACACACACACACACACACACACACACACACACACACACACACACACACACACACACACACACACACACACACACACACACACACACACACACACACACACACACACACACACACACACACACACACACACACACACACACACACACAGACACACACAGACACAGACACACACAGACACACACACACACACACACACACGGCTTTAAAAGGTGTAACAGCAACGTCAAAAAGCCTTATGGAATATGGTAGGTGGACACGATTACAGTAAGACCTCACATACATTTGAAGGAAACAACGGGACACGTCAGAGTGCTGCAGGAATGAGCCCTGAAACCTGGAAATTAGTCAGCATTTTTGCATTTTGGTTCGCAGCCTGAAATAAGGTGTGTGGTTAGCACAAGAGAGGTTTTATGTTTTTATTTTACAACATAAAATAAGTCAGTAAATACACTTTGTTGCAGTGCTAACCTCTGGAGTTGGCACTCTCTGAGAAAACCAAATAGTGCTCATCAGGGTTAATGTCTTTTGGGGGAAGTCAGTCGTGTCAATATGTTCACTAGTCTACATAACCTTTGGCGGACGGCTGTTTCAGGTTTTGGACTTTTCTTGATTTCACCTCAAGCTTCCATCCCTCCTACCTGGGGTTGTCTCGTTCGTTGGAGGAGTGGGAGGACAGGTCAGACTGGCGGGACCTCCTCTCCTCTGGGGGAGAATAGGAATGGTATGACTCCATCTCTGATATGTCTGACGGACAGACAAGACAGACAGACATTTCAGTTAGACACACAGACTCTTTCAAGTCCAGACCACCACCACCAGCACCAGGAGAAGATGGTTGCCTCAGGGAGCCCCGACACCAGCTAATGAGTGAGGACACTATTAGAGATGTCAGTCAGAATTATGGGGACAACCTCGAGTGCCACAGCTCAGTTCTCAGGATAAAAGCAGCTATCAATTCATAGTCCGGCTGCAGCTTTAGGATCTATGAGGCAACAATGCCTTCAGGAGGGGCGCTCGGGCCTCATGGGAGAATCCATACTGCCTTTAATCCCCAAAACGAGCCAATCCAAAGTGCTTACACTCAACCCTGCTCTTGGCTTTGCATTCAGTCCCTCCTGTGAATTTCTTTTTCATTTGAAGTGAACATGGGAGTCTGGCCTTTGATCTGGCTGCTTTTATCCATCAGAACGTGGCACTCAGCCGATGGACGCTTTAACAGAAGCCGAGGAAACCACACACAGAACAACAAACACAGGACAAGCAAGGGAACCACATTAAAGATAGCGCATAACAAAATTAAAAAGTGGCATACATCTGTCCCTCTGAAAACAATAGGCTATGATAAACCAGCAATCAACTTCAGAGAGAGGGTGGGGGGAGACGATGTAGTACGTGTTAATTAGCTTGATTTGGGTTAGAGAGACATTATGCATAACCAGATGTGACGGCGTTCATAAGGCGAGAATGAAACATTGAGAGCGGATTTAAAGAGACAGACAAGAAGAATGAGAAAGAGAAATATGAAGATTAATGTGTCAAACCTGATGGTGGCTTTTATCGGCCAAATGTGTCAGAAACTACATCCGTCATTCCGATTCATGCCACAGCACGAACACATTTGGACAATGTGTTTTGGACAGAACCAATCAATACTGAGGTCCAGAGGCGGGCATAAGGATGCTATATGGTGCATGTATCTGTGGGTCCACCCAGCAGCAACATATCAGGGCGGGTTGGGTATTCCTGCTCTCCACAGAATCAGCTGTCGGGTTTTTTGACCCCCTTTCCCAATAGCACCACCATAAGGACAAAATGTAGTCGCTATTATGAAAATATGTGAAATTATACAACAGTTGAACAAACAGCACTGTCTCTCAAACTGTTGGTCCTTGGTGGCGATGTGAGGCGTTTGTGGAATGTTCCTCTTTTAAACTAGACAAATACTACTAAATAACTTCCCCTTTTAAAATGACCTGATTACACACATAGATACCATAGGAATTGCACATAGCTCTATATGAAAGGACATGAAGATAACTGCATACAGAATGAGAAATACATTTTTGGCAAAAACAAAGTGCTGTTTTAGAAAAATCTCCGCCAGGAGGATCCTACGATCGTTTGAGTGTGTGTGTCTGTGAGTGAGTGTGCACCTGTGTGTCTGTGAGTGAGTGTGCACCTGTGTGTCTGTGAGTGAGTGTGCACCTGTGTGTCTGTGAGTGAGTGTGCACCTGTGTGTCTGTGAGTGAGTGTGCACCTGTGTGTCTGTGAGTGGGTGTGCACCTGTGTGTCTGTCCATTCTGCTGCAGTGTCCGGTGATGGCTGCTCAAGGACTCACGCTTCATCAAAAGGCCTTTTACACTACTCTTAACGGCTGGCTGGTAGGAACCGAAATACAACCCAGTTTGTCTCTGACTGTTTGGCTAACAGCTAATGAAACTCCCGGTGCGCAAACAAACAAACAAACAAACAAACAAACACACACACACTGCTGAGTAGCTCGCCACAACTCAGCCGCTGCCGAGCGGGCAGACAGCTCGGTAGGTTAAATTTAGTTTTGAACAAGATTGTATATAATGTCCTAAACGACGACTTTGAGCCAAGTGCGTACATCAGCGATTGTTTTTGAGTTTAATCCAGTTTTTTATCCACAAGGACACATATACAAGCGTTCCCCCTCCTCCCCAAAACACAACATGAAAATAAAAAATAAAGGTAAATACAATCAAAACGAGTAGATTGAAGATAAACAAGCAGAGACTAATGAGTCGGAGATTATATATATATATATATATATATATATATATATATATATTATTCTAACGTCATCTAACTTTTTCACTGCAATCAAGGCTTAAAAAAGTCGTTTGTTACATCGGACATTTTCATAATGTGGATTGAAATGATCAATGCAGCTGCTGGCGGAGCTTTGCACTTGTAATCTTGTTTTATGTATTCATCCGTGGGGAGAGCAGCAGAAACAGCATAGTTGTACTTTTGTTTAGACTACGGCTTAAAAGCTTAGACGCCAAGCGATTTAAGCCCATTTCACAGATTCTGAGCGACTGCTTGGACGAAGCTTTAAGTGGGCAGTCGGTGTCGTGCTGCGTGGCAGAGGAGCATTAACAGCTGAACACTTCACCAGGTGAGGTGGCTGTATTGGACTGCACGTGAATACCGTTACCCAGCAACATTAGGAAGAGAGTCTGACTAAATACACCTGGCTCAGGTGAGACTTGACGGTCTTTGTGTAGACTTGTTCATTACAAGCAAGCATAGACTTCTACAGATATAGGGGATAATAATTCACGCTTCATTCTGACCTATATTTCCAAATCATTAACATTTGAACAGGACTGGACCACTAAACCGGACACAGCTGCAGAAATATAGTTCTTAAAGCCTTCAATACGTGCCGTGTTTAATATGAGAGGAAACATTCAAGATGTAATGATGCACATGTCCACTTTGACCCCTTTCTTTGTTCCTGAGCACTTTTCCAAACAAGCAGACGCCAACAAGCCGTCTGCTGTTGGCGAACCCGTCAGTGCGGCGTGAGAGCGTGTTACGGAGGATGACTGGGATGGAAATGAGGCGAGACAACACAGAGAGGCGGACGAGGGTTCAGAAGCGGCGCCTGGACAGAGTCGCTACGCTGTTAGGACAAACCATTAATATGTTATTACACGGAAAGGTCAACGAGCATCTTACCCACTTCTACGAGCCGCTTTGACATGCAACACTCGCTGTTCACAGAACATAAATCACCACCCGTATTCAGACAGCACTTCATCTGCCTTCTTCCACCACTGCGTTTAATGAATCACACAATTCAAAGTACATTGGGATTAAAACGTGTTTATTTATTCAAGAAAATTAATCATGTATTAAAAATGTATTGGATTTTTTTTAAGAAGATTTAGAGCAGTATAAAGAGAAGTGCAAAAGGGTGTGAAGGCTTTACAACTTTAGTCAGGTTGCGTCACAGCCGTTTTACAGCTTAGAGAAAGGCAACAGTGTTACACATGCGGTGTGTCTTGGGTGGTCCTTCATCTAAAAGTATGACAATTTATCTGGAAGAGAAAACAGACAGATTGCACTTTTGAGCCATTACAGGGATCGCTTCTGCTGGTCAAGATGAGCACTTTCAAAATCAATACGATCAGTGACAGTTTACTAAGTCTGGCCGGAGGTTTGACCCTCCTGACTCCCCCCCACCCCCGCCCCCCTTTAGAGGGACGGCAATGCACAGCAGCTGAGCAGCTGCGAGCAGAAACTCAAGGCCGCTTAGCTTCAGACGGTATTTGAAGATGATGTTTGTAAGTGTGTATGTAAACGTGATTGTAAATGAATGTCTCCAGGAAAGGAACTGTAATGTAAAAAAAAATGTCCTCTTGTATAACTTTGAGATGACAGAACTGTGAGTCAAGGTTCTAGCAAGCTACAATATCGGCAAAGCATTTTAAAAGGTGGGGGGAAAAATGCTATTAATTTAGTTTAGCATAGCCTAACCGAAGTCTGTGCGCCGGCTCATTGCTAACGCAGAAGGAAAAAACATCCGGGAGATGGCGAGAAAATGTGGCTAATGGTTTAGCAGCCGACGGCTAGCAGTTAGCGGAGCTAAAGTAAAAGCAACATTTTCTCTCCATGTCTCTGGTTTCTCCACATGGAGAGTATAAATCTGGCCATCGAGGGCTGCAGGAAATGAGTTTTATCACTTTGGTTTTTGGTTGGATGCCTGAAATGAGACATGTGGTATAATTCATTATTATATGAACTAAAGCAACATTTGGCCATGGTCAGAAAATATTGGTCGATTTTAAAATGATCAACCTAAAAGGCCAGCTCAGTGTTGCCAGCTTCTAATGAAAGTGGCTAGCAGCACTAGCTCCCAAAGTTGCTGAATCTAGCGAGTAACCTTCAGGCCTCCCTACAAAGCCCCTCCCACAAAATGATCACTCCTGAAGCGATTGGACGGCGTTGCTACAGTCCAACCCTAGCTTTATGGCATAAACTGGACACATACGAAAACCCCCACAAAAGAAACTTATTATTCCGGTGGCACACTTCAACCTCTGCAGCTTGGAGCGGATCTGGCTAGCTCTACTGATCTATTGCAGCGGCCTGTGTATATAATATGACGTCTCATATAAATGATCCCACTGGTCTGATTGGACTGTACGGGACATTGTAACATTGTACATGGATCATGGTAACAGTACAAGCATGATGAGAACCATCTGATGCAACCCGCTCCAGAGACACGGTGGTCCTAAGGAAACCGCCCCGTGGTGTAACGCTAACCCCCGTTGGTCCTGCCAGCGCGTGCCAGTGACTCACCGTCGTGGTCGTTGTCGTTGTCGTTGTCTGAGTCGGAGTCGGCGAGGGGGGGGATGCGGACGAGGATCTGGCGGCGGTCTCTCAGGACCACCAGCTGCAGCTTCCCCCTTGACTTCTCTATCAGCTTCCCAGCGTCGTGCAGAGAGAGGTTCTCCGTCACCGTCCCATTGATCTGCACACAAACACACACAAACACACAAACACACGCACAGTGCAGACAGTCAGAGGCTGCATTAAGGAGCCAGTTGGTCTGCTTTGGAAACCTTACGTCTTTTTTATATTTAAAACGTATCAAATGTCTGGGGTCATCTTGTATCGGCGTTGTTGTCAGGTGGACTTTTGTTGCCATGTGTGTGTGTGTGTGTGTGTGTGTTTAGCCTGTTGAGACATGTACAGTAACTTATCTAATTATTCTATTTCTGCCATTATTTTTAGTACACGCTTTACAACCACAAAATACAGGCCGTAGCACATTCAGAGGACGTATGGCTTTCCTGTGTGTATTGACAATAAAGGAGTTTCTAGAATACAATAAGACCAGAGGGGCCCGACAAAAAGCACTAAATTTGTACTATAAATGATAAGTAAAGTCATTTGTGTGTGTGTGTGTGTGTGTGTGTGTGTGTGTGTGCACCTTGAGAATGATGTCTCCCTCCTGCAGGTTCCCGTCCTTGGCAGCCAGGCCTGTGCTGGTCATCTGTTTGATGAAGATCTGACTCCCCAGACGGAGGCCGTACTCTACGAAACACAGCCAGCGCATCAGTTACTGCAGAGCCCCCCCCCCCCCCCCGATATAAAGTGACTCAGAGACTTTACGGTTGGACTCTCTTGGCAGCTATTTGGATGCCTGGAGGTTTCCCTCGGGTTAAAGACTAAGTTTCCCCAACTGCAACAATCTTGGCCCATTTTCTATTGCCTTTTTTCCAATAACCTATAGAACTACAATCAACAGCATACACAAACAGTGTTGTACCTTATAAATATATATTCTGCTAGAGAGGCCAATTGATTGGATGATTATTCTGGCGGGGTGCTGGCAATGTTCTGTCACTGAGATTTGCTTTTTTTTTTCTGAAAATTGGTTCTAAATACAGATTATCAGTGTCCTTAATTAGTATTGCTGGTGGCGTTGGACGAAAACCAGATCACCAAAGTCATTGGTAATTAATCTAACTGAGCCATTAAATACACACTATACTAACTATCATAGCAATCCATGCAATTGTTGAGGTATTTAAAAGTGGACAAAAGTGGTGGACAAACCGACCGCCTAACCATTACGTTGCTCCACAAATACATTACAATGAGGCTACCTGGACCACACACACAGCAGCATGACGACAGCCCAGAGCAGCACCTCACCAGCTAACAGGAGCTACCGGCCAAAGCTAGAGTTCCACTGAGCACAGCGCAGCTTACAGGGCCTGCTCGATGCTTTTATTACATACACCGAGTGCCAAGAAGAGAAGAACCCACCTGTACAGTCTAATACCATCCAATACAACAGCCCTGCAGAAAGACGTGTTTAGAGAGTCTGTTCCACTACAGTCATTTCAGACGCTGCACTCAATGCTGGACTACAAATTAGGGGCATTAATAATAATAATTTGTTTATACTAGCAGAATAATTATTAGAAAAAACTTTAAAAACCATAGTTATGACTGTTGTGTTTCTGTGGGCATCAAGAGAAAAGATAATGCATTAAATGCTTTCTTCATCTCAATTGTGGCGTTTTACCTTCGCTGGGTCTGTTCTTCACCAGCAGGACGTTGACCGGTTTCTCCAGCGGCTCCAGCTCTCTGGAGGGTTCTGGGGATGGAGGGTTGTCGTTGAGCTGGTCCCTGCTCTTATACCTCCCTTCTTTTTCTTTTCCTCTGCCTTCTCCTCGCTCGTACTTGTCCTCCGCGTGGTAGCCTTCCCCGGGGCTGCGGCCTCGGCTGTGGTACCGCTGGCGGTCGGCGCTGGCGTCCAGGGCTCGACCCCGACTGCCCTCCCTCCTGGATCGGTCTGGGCTAGGCGAGGTCCTCTCCTGGCTCCTCCCGCGGCTCCTCCCTCTCTGGTTTGAGTCACGCCCTCCCCTATAGTCTGGTTCCAGGTAGGCTTTGCTTTCCGAGGCGTGGTCCCGGCCCTCGTTGCGGTACCAGGCGTTGTCGTTGTCGGCGTCGTAGTAGTGGTTGGAGGGGGTGTACACCCGACTGTCTCCGCTCGGGGAGGGGGGCTGCGTCATGGAGTGGACCCTGCGAGGTCTCTTCACCGTCTGACAGAAGGAACAAATACAGACCTGCGTTTTCCAGATGTGTTCATTTACACACATTATAAACAACGTTTCCAGAGTCCAGTCCCAAAGTCAAGACTGACCAGTCCAGAGTCCAGTCCCAAAGTCAATATGAGCCAGTCCAGAGTCCAGTCCCAAAGTCAATATGAGCCAGTCCAGAGTCCAGTCCCAAAGTCAATATGAGCCAGTCCAGAGTCCAGTCCCAAAGTCAATATGAACCAGTCCAGAGTCCAGTCCCAAAGTCAATATGAGCCAGTCCAGAGTCCAGTCCCAAAGTCCAGTCCCAAAGTCAAGACTGACCAGTCCAGAGTCCAGTCCCAAAGTCAATATGAGCCAGTCCAGAGTCCAGTCCCAAAGTCAATATGAGCCAGTCCAGAGTCCAGTCCCAAAGTCAATATGAGCCAGTCCAGAGTCCAGTCCCAAAGTCAATATGAGCCAGTCCAGAGTCCAGTCCCAAAGTCAATATGAACCAGTCCAGAGTCCAGTCCCAAAGTCAATATGAGCCAGTCCAGAGTCCAGTCCCAAAGTCAATATGAGCCAGTCCAGAGTCCAGTCCCAAAGTCAATATGATCCAGTCCAGAGTCCAGTCCCAAAGTCAATATGAACCAGTCCAGAGTCCAGTCCCAAAGTCAATATGAGCCTGTCCAGAGTCCAGTCCCAAAGTCAATATGAGCCAGTCCAGAGTCCAGTCCCAAAGTCAATATGAACCAGTCCAGAGTCCAGTCCCAAAGTCAATATGAACCAGTCCAGAGTCCAGTCCCAAAGTCAATATGAGCCAGTCCAGAGTCCAGTCCCAAAGTCAATATGAGCCAGTCCAGAGTCCAGTCCCAAAGTCAATATGAACCAGTCCAGAGTCCAGTCCCAAAGTCAATATGAGCCAGTCCAGAGTCCAGTCCCAAAGTCAATATGAGCCAGTCCAGAGTCCAGTCCCAAAGTCAATATGAGCCAGTCCAGAGTCCAGTCCCAAAGTCAATATGAACCAGTCCAGAGTCCAGTCCCAAAGTCAATATGAGCCAGTCCAGAGTCCAGTCCCAAAGTCAATATGAACCAGTCCAGAGTCCAGTCCCAAAGTCAATATGAGCCAGTCCAGAGTCCAGTCCCAAAGTCAATATGAGCCAGTCCAGAGTCCAGTCCCAAAGTCAAGACTGACCAGTCCAGAGTCCAGTCCCAAAGTCAATATGAACCAGTCCAGAGTCCAGTCCCAAAGTCAATATGAACCAGTCCAGAGTCCAGTCCCAAAGTCAATATGAGCCAGTCCAGAGTCCAGTCCCAAAGTCAATATGAACCAGTCCAGAGTCCAGTCCCAAAGTCAATATGAACCAGTCCAGAGTCCAGTCCCAAAGTCAATATGAACCAGTCCAGAGTCCAGTCCCAAAGTCAATATGAACCAGTCCAGAGTCCAGTCCTAAAGTCAATATGAGCCAGTCCAGAGTCCAGTCCCAAAGTCAATATGAGCCAGTCCAGAGTCCAGTCCCAAAGTCAATATGAACCAGTCCAGAGTCCAGTCCCAAAGTCAATATGAACCAGTCCAGAGTCCAGTCCCAAAGTCAATATGAGCCAGTCCAGAGTCCAGTCCCAAAGTCAATATGAACCAGTCCAGAGTCCAGTCCCAAAGTCAATATGAGCCAGTCCAGAGTCCAGTCCCAAAGTCAATATGAGCCAGTCCAGAGTCCAGTCCCAAAGTCAATATGAACCAGTCCAGAGTCCAGTCCCAAAGTCAATATGAGCCAGTCCAGAGTCCAGTCCCAAAGTCAATATGAGCCAGTCCAGAGTCCAGTCCCAAAGTCAATATGAGCCAGTCCAGAGTCCAGTCCCAAAGTCAATATGAGCCAGTCCAGAGTCCAGTCCCAAAGTCAATATGAACCAGTCCAGAGTCCAGTCCCAAAGTCAATATGAACCAGTCCAGAGTCCAGTCCCAAAGTCAATATGAACCAGTCCAGAGTCCAGTCCCAAAGTCAATATGAACCAGTCCAGAGTCCAGTCCCAAAGTCAATATGAGCCAGTCCAGAGTCCAGTCCCAAAGTCAATATGAGCCAGTCCAGAGTCCAGTCCCAAAGTCAATATGAGCCAGTCCAGAGTCCAGTCCCAAAGTCAATATGAACCAGTCCAGAGTCCAGTCCCAAAGTCAATATGAACCAGTCCAGAGTCCAGTCCCAAAGTCAATATGAACCAGTCCAGAGTCCAGTCCCAAAGTCAATATGAACCAGTCCAGAGTCCAGTCCCAAAGTCAATATGAACCAGTCCAGAGTCCAGTCCCAAAGTCAATATGAACCAGTCCAGAGTCCAGTCCCAAAGTCAATATGAGCCAGTCCAGAGTCCAGTCCCAAAGTCAATATGAGCCAGTCCAGAGTCCAGTCCCAAAGTCAATATGAGCCAGTCCAGAGTCCAGTCCCAAAGTCAATATGAACCAGTCCAGAGTCCAGTCCCAAAGTCAATATGAGCCAGTCCAGAGTCCAGTCCCAAAGTCAATATGAACCAGTCCAGAGTCCAGTCCCAAAGTCAATATGAACCAGTCCAGAGTCCAGTCCCAAAGTCAATATGAACCAGTCCAGAGTCCAGTCCCAAAGTCAATATGAACCAGTCCAGAGTCCAGTCCCAAGCCCTAAAGCCCTTTGTTTTGAGTCCTACAGGAGTTATAATACACTCTTCACAAGATGTTGATGAATTGTGTTTAATGAATTTATTCGTGACAGACTTATTAAATAACATACTTCATAATCTTTGCGCTTGAGGAAAGGTATCACGCCTCTTCAGGTCAAAAGGCTCAAGTCCAAAGTCATAGTTGTTACAGCCATGGCTGATTTAGGTTTAGAGTATGTTTTTTTATTTTGTCAAGCGAGTCTAAAGCCATCAAACGTGGGTGTATACCCGAGTCTGACTGGAGTCCACAGCTCTGGGAAACCAACAAGAAGAAATATATCCAGAGTTTCTGGACCTTGCTTGAACATTACTGTGAGTCAAAATGAAATCATCAAATACAACAGAATAAAAACAACCTTAAAAGAAAAGAAAGAACAGAGGCAGACTTCATCCGTTAACTGACCTATTTGTTCAATGAGACAAAAATAAAAACGACTCTAAACTAGCTTCAAACTAAATGGCTTCTGTGTCTGACTCACTGACAGCAGTGAGAGTAAAGATACAGCTGGATGTCGTGAAAGCAGTGATTCAAAGCAGCAAATCAGATTCCCTCGACATGTCAGGCTTTTATATTTAGCTGTACGGAGCGGTGAGATTAGTCCAGCGTACACACAGCAGAGAACTGCTGCCGCGTTGAGAGAGAGGCAGTCAGGCTGAAACCCTGAGACATCACTGATGCAGGAGACTTAAAACCACATCCTGTAGATGTAAAGTGCTACTATACAGGACAGAGTGAGCGTCTCTGCTCTGCACTCTCTTTCCCCTCACATGAGCTGGAGCGCCATGAAGCATCTGAAACGAGTGAGCTCACACTGACCTTTAGGGGAATGCTGCTGTCTGGCAATAACCAGAGTGAAGCCAATGCAGAAGTGTCTTATAACTTGCATTCTCTCTCCTGACCACCAGGGCGCGACTCCTCTGGTTGTATTGAAGTCTATGCTTCATGTGTTAAAGCTGCATTCTCTCTCCTGACCACCAGGGCGCGACTCCTCTGGTTGTATAGAAGTCTATGCTTCATGTGTTAAAGCTGCATTCTCTCTCCTGACCACCAGGGGGCGACTCCTCTGGTTGTATAGAAGTCTATGCTTCATGTGTTAAAGCTGCATTCTCTCTCCTGACCACCAGGGGGTGACTCCTCTGGTTGTATAGAAGTCTATGCTTCATGTGTTAAAGCTGCATTCTCTCTCCTGACCACCAGGGGGTGACTCCTCTGGTTGTATAGAAGTCTATGCTTCATGTGATAAAGCTGCATTCTCTCTCCTGACCACCAGGGGGCGACTCCTCTGGTTGTATAGAAGTCTATGCTTCATGTGTTAAAGCTGCATTCTCTCTCCTGACCACCAGGGGGCGACTCCTCTGGTTGTATAGAAGTCTATATAAATGACTCTACTTCTCTTGATGTATTCCCTCAGTAAACATTGTAAACATTAGTTTATGGTCTCAATCTCTAGTTCCAAGTCTTCTTCAGTACAGCGTGATGTAAAGCAGCATTTAGTAAATGATTGTGTATTTAAAGTAAAACGGCCCATAAATCAGGGTATGTTGTAGGGCTACTTGCTGCTGCTAGCAGTGACGTATACGGCGTCTCAACATCACTCCTCCACATTCCAAATATGGTAACTTCTGTTTGTCGGTTTCAAAAACAACAAGGCGACGGCCTCAGCTCTTTCTTCCTTTCCCTCTCTCACACACTCCCATCTGTTCGGTGCCACAGCACCACAAATGCAGCTGTGATGAGTGTCAGTCCACTGAACTCTTTTCGCCTCTCTCGCACTGACGCACACAAATGCAGCTCCATCTCTTGTGTGTTTGTTGTGTTCGGAGAGCTGCGGCTAGACTCAATGCTGTTGCACCTCAACTACCCACAATTTATTTTCTTTATCATGTGAGCTGTGATGTCACCAATCTTATCTTATCTTACATCTTTGAAAAAAGGACACTGTACTCACTATTTTAGCCACTTTACCACATTTACGGAGCGACTGAACAGCAAAGGAATGAGGCACGTTGTCCATGGGGATGGCATTGACCTGAATGACACGGTCATCCTCACTGGAAATAAAGAAAGGACACAGAACGTCGACATTAAAAATGTTTCACTCAAAAAAACACAGCTTTGTACCAATTAGGTGGAATTCCACTAAAATTCATTGTAGAAAATAATAATTGATCCTTGATTGATTTTTGTTTAGAAATGTTCTTTGGACTTTTTGTACGATTATGTGACCAGAATATATATATATATATATATATATATATATATATATATCTTCTGTGTTATTTTTCTCCTGCACAGAGCTGTGCTACGTAGCCAACTAACTCAGCTGTATGCAACATAGACGTGCAGGTTTCATGTGATGAGTGGGACCTCCACGGTAAAACCAGTACACAGCAGGAATATTGAAGGAAGGGGAGTTTCCATGGGGAAAAAGCTGAAATAAAATGGATCATTTGCTCAGAAGCAGACCAAATTCATAAATGTAACATATAAATCCATTAATTTGTAAGTTAGCTAGCTAGCTAACTACCGGGGAAAGGCAATTTGAAAATTCGAGCTGACAAAGTGAGCTGTGTAAAATGATAAACCAAAATAAAAGGAAATAGATGAATTAAAGCGCCTGCATTAGCATTCTCAATCAAGCTGCATCCCACATGGCAACAGCTAGCTGTGCTAGCTAGCCAAAACTAGCTAGCCAACTTCAGACAGTGTTTACAAGTTGATAACTGTGTACTTTGCTTTAGGCTACCATATGTTGGTGTACTGAGATTATCATAACACATTTAGAATATATTTACTAATGTAATAATCAGAACTAACATGTAAGCATTTAGTTTGCAAGTCGTGTTTAACGTGGAGCAGGATTTGGGTCCCTGTTCTATGGACTTACTAGAGAAAGCCATCTGCTGGTCCTCCCTGCAGCACATCGGACACGATGATTGACGTCTCGCCGCTGTCCACGTTGGGGTTGTCCCGCCCACCGGACACCGCGATGCCGAAGCCCATCTTCGAGTCCTGCAGGAGAAGAAGGCATCCATCAGTGAGCGCAGGTGGACAGGATGTGACAACATCACAGGTATATCACAAGGCACCTGATTTCAACCCTGTCTCGTTGAAACGACCTTCTTGGACCACTTCATTTTTTTGGGGGGCGCTCACTATTCATGTTTTGCGATTTGAATAATGAAAACTGCCGGGCCATTGGTAAACTTTTAAAAAGACATTTCAGTGACACCTGCAAGAGATTTTAGAGACGTCGGAAATGTTGCTATTGAGGCTTTCATGCCCGGACGCCCTGAAGTCTCTGAAAAATGGACGCTCCACGTGCCGTATATACTTTTAGCTCTTCACATTTCGCAGCCTGCAGTCAGTCGAGGATTGAAATATCACAACGTTCACACACGATGTGTTTGAGAAACGTTGGTTTTTACAGCTTCTGGCTGCGATAAACAACGTAGTTTTGGTGATTGCTTTTCCATCCTGACGAGCACCTTCTCAGTGAAGACCTGCTTGAACTCATCGACAAGAAGACGCCCGCCGTCAGATGATGGGCTTATTGATGAATCTTTGCCCCCGGTGTGCTTCAGGTTGATAGACGGATGGATGTCATGTGTTGACAGCAGTTAGTGAAGGAACTCACCCGCTGCAGATTTACTGTGTACTGCTCCCACACCATCTCTTCCATCCCTGAGCTCTGTGGGGAACACAGAAAGCACAGCAGGCAAGAATTCAGTCAGCAGCAAAATAACAAACAAGTCCGTAAACTGTTTTTTTGTTATTTTTGTGAATCATCCCAACAAGGCTTTGTGAGCCTCGACACGTGCGCAGAAATATGCGCTGGCCAAATCCGTGTGGAGTAAGAACATGTAGATCACTGAGGGCATACAAGTGGAAAGAAGACTAACCCAGATTAACACACATCAGAGGAAGTGTGTGGGTGTGTGTGTGTGTGTACTGAGCTGACCTCAGTCAGTATCATGTCAATAACAGCCGCCTGCGTGTCGTCCTGTCTCACTGCCGCTGGTGTACGATTGTAATTGGACAACAGACATCTGGCCTCATCTATTTCCAGCTCATAGCTCCTGTCTTTCTCTCACACACACACACACACCAAACAGTGACGTGCTCAACCCAAACCCAGATGCTTCAGCAAGACCATCTTCAAAAACGACCACCAGCGTTGTGATTTTTGATGCATAAACACAGAAGTCAAAAAGCTCGGGATGTATCGATGCTCATACTCCAATTGGTTCTTTCATTATTGTTTGAGAGAGAAAAAAGACAAATTATTCACCCCGGTTTATGCTCATATACATATGATGTTCACATGTTCGTATCCCCTTGGACAGAAATACTGGAAGTCCAGCTACTGACCCGGCACCCACCAACCGGCAGACACATGCATACGGTGTTTACGCCACGTGAATGAGAGGCATTAGATAAAGACTGAGAGGTGAGGAAGATGAGGATGTGAAGATGAGCTGGTTCCCCTCATTCCCCGTCAGTTTCTTAGAACGCTTCATCATAAGCTCCAAAGACAGTAATGCTGTGTGGAAAGAAAAGACATGTATACCAACTGTAATGACCGATGTTGAGCCAAGGGAACTCCTCTCCTGTCATTTGTTTAGAACAGATGTGACGAGCGTGATTGTGAGAGTTCAACGTGCGCGTGAATACCGCCGGGGGAGAAAAGGTCAGACAGTGACAGCAGACCCGTGTGTCCCGGTGCTGCACATGCATCCCATTGTACGGACGTTGTGCCGCTCCAATTACACTTTCTTTTTACCGCTTTACAACACATAAAGAGGGAGGGCGACGTCCTCCTCCGTTCAGGAACATCACTCCACGATATCTTCACGTAACAAACAGTTGTGCGCTGCTAACGCTCAGAATGTAGCACCGTTGTCACGGTTACAGCAATACATAGGTGGTAAAGGGTACGTTTCCTAACCAATGACTGACAGACACACCGCTCTACCTCTCTGCTGGTTATTAAAGGCCACCGAAGAAATTCAGCGTTGCTCCGTGTTTCCTTTGTTTTTAAGCAATTGGAGTGGTTTTAGTGGCGTATTTTACGTATTTGTACGCGAGTGACTGAGCTGCGAAGGGCAGAGGATCTTTTTTGTCTTTTTTTTGTGGTGGGGGGATGAATTACACTTGAATCCATCAGTGAGGTTGCAGCTAATCACACCGAAGAAGAGCGAGAAGAGAGAGAGCTTTCGCCGATAACAACAACAACAACAAAAAAGTGTCGCTAAACTTTGAGACCAAAATCACTTCATGATCTAAAAAGAAAGAAGTTCAGTGGAGAAAGAAAATAAACAATAGTAATAACACATTTAGGGCTGGACCATTTCTAACGCGAAGAAAAAATAAATGATTTGCGATTAATTTGACCTAATGCTAATGCTAATCACCACTCTCGTCATTAAAAAAAACCCATGTAAAATGATTTTGGTGAGTGGTCTGTAGAGTGTGATGTGTAGGCCGGGGCATACCTGCAGTACTTTGACACAATTCCCCTTTAAAAAAGGGACCGTTCACCCCAAAAAATGTATACAAAAAATATTTCCTTTTCACCTGTCGAGCTATCAATAACTCAAGATGGTTTAGGTGTGAGTTGCCCTGGTTCGTCCTAGAGATGATAACAGGACTACATGGCACACGACCAAAATAAAAACATTAGGAAAACTAATCACGACCCCATTACACTCTAAAACAACTGTGTCCAGTACAATATCCACACACACACACACACACACACACACACACACACACACAACAGTACGTCGTGTGGTTATGATGGAAAAAAGAACTGAAGGACACGAGGGTCGAAAGTGATCCAACATTCTTCGCTGCAGGTGTCTTTGGGCCATAAATGCAGCACAATCAGTGTTTTTTTTAATAAACACATGTCAATCAAATCAAATTCCTCTTTCAACGGATTCGCCCTGAACAGTAAATACTCCTCAAGACAAAGCAGCAGGCATCACAACTCTGAACAACAATGTGTCTCGACTTTAGATGCTGCCATCTGCAAAGAGAAGGGGTTTTAAAGACCTTAATATGTCCAGTTTGCATATTCCATCATGAATCCACATTTAAATGAGCACATCTTTAAAAGCAGCATACTACACACCACGCACTGCCACCTATCCATCCATCCATGTCCCACCAATCTGAGCAGACAGGAGTTCCCAGCAGGTGTGTAGAGGACCACCAGGCTGCCCTTCAGCTGTTCAGTGTCCAGCCCCCTGAGCTGGATCCCGGGCCCCCCACCGTCGACTCCCCCCTTCGCGCCCGTCTCGACCGGCCTGCATCGGTGCCAGCTGGGGTAGCCGGCGCAGCAGCCGGCAGGCAGCCACTCCAGACTCATGGCCGGTGGTAGAGGAGCCCTCCTCCCTCAGTGCCCCCCCCGACTCGGGTGCCCCAGCCCCGTCAAACCCACGGCCCGACTAGCGCGGTGCTGCTTCGGCATGGGCCCGTTAGACTCGGCTGCCCACGGGGAGCGACTCCTTGACCTGCCTGCCTCCGTATACCTCCAATCTGGATTTAAGCCTGTGACGGATTAGCCCACGTAGCCTTGGGAGGGAGGAGAGACTAAAAATAACAGCAGACTCACAGCGTCTCCTCCTCCTCCTCCTGCTGCTGCTCCTGTCCCGCGAAGAGTCCGAAGCGCTCGCACCGCGCTCCTCCACTTCTTGCTCAGGCCGGATGACATGGCCAGGTAGGAGGGGGGCGGGGAGGGGGGAGGGGGGCTGGATGACTGTCCAACGCTTCCTGTTCTCCTCCTCCCTCTGTATGTCATTCTGCTTACTATCCTGCTGCTTTTTCCTCTCTCTCTCTCTCTCTCTCCCTCTCTCTCACACACACACACACACACACTCAAAACACACTCCTATTTGTTTTACCTGATTTGTGAGGACCCTGTGTCAACTATATTCACTCCCTGAAGAACCCCAGTCAGCATTTAGATTCCAATTTCTTATTAATGCACGTGATCACTGAGTCTTATTCAAGCTTGTTTATGTATTTTTTTATTTAAAGACAATTTGGATTCAAGAAGTACGCGCTGATGGTTTCTTCATAGGGGAGAATCTTCTTTTTCCATCGAAGGAGAACAAACTGAACCACCCCTTCAGAATATAGAGGGGATGAAACTGGAAAGTCTGGTGGACATAAGCGCTGCTAAAGTGGAGATTTATGGATCAGAGTCTGAGAACAAAACTTTGAAGATATGTTTTGTAAAATAACACACATTCTTCCCCAGTTTACTGACATTAAAAAAGGTGCAGTGTGCCGGGTCTGGCGCCATCTAGCGGTGAGATGGCCACCACTTCTCCCATGTGGCAAACTACAGAGCCAAAGAGAAAAACGCAATCGGCTGCATCTAAAGCCAGTTTGGTTTGTCCGCTATGGGCTACTGTAAATAAAATTAAAATGTCGATATAAAGGGCTCATTCTAAGCTAACAAAAACACAAGGGCTCTTATTTTTAGGTGATGTTACACTGAAGAAAAACATACATTTCATTTCTGCCAATATATCCCCCAAAACACAACACATGGTTCCTTTTCCAAGACAAACACTGGTTTGTATAGCAAGTTTTCTAAAATGAACATATCTGGGTAACATAACAATGTACCTTGGTCCAATACTAATTTGTACTAGAGCTAGAACACACCCAAAGGTGACTGATGTGTGCTGCTCCCCAGACTTTGGTAGGTCACGGCTTTAGCTCCGCCTCCGCTCTCTTTTGCTATTGGCTGGTGAACCTGAGGACCTGCAGCCAATCAGGTCCGTCTGGGGATAAAGGCCGAGGAGCTGTTGTTCGACGTCTCTTGGACATTTGTACTGCCCGTCGAGTGTTTGCGTTTCCAAATGTGTTATAATGTTGTGAGGTTACAGACAGAAATGTTGCTAATGTTTCGTTAGCTTCATGTTGATTTGAAGCCTGAACCACCTTTGAGAGAGCTGCCAATCAGCGGCACATTCCCTTTCTTTCCTCCTGTGTTTTCTGGCTTGATGAGAGAGCTCAGAACCCTCTTTTCAGGGTCGGTTTGTTGGTTATTTTGGCCAGGGCTCTCCCTCATGTTTTCGTTATGCTTCCAAATTTAGCCAAACAACAACATTCTGAGCTTCGAGCTACTTGGATGTGTTGTGAATTATTGCTCTCTGGTCGACAAACTGCAACGGAGAGGTTTCTAAATAACCACAAATATATTCACGACTTTTACGTTACTGATATTTCTTGTTAATTTATCATACACGTACAACAATATCAATATAATATCAATCTGTGAGTAAGAAAATATTTCCGTCATTTTTGACATCTTTTGCGTAATTCAGACGCAACTCTTGGGTGGCTCAGGTTACTGCAGCCAACTACGGTGGCCTTCAGGGAACATTTCAAAACAAAAAAACACCTAAGTAGACATGAAGGGCTCATTCTAAGCTAACAAACACAAGACAATTCTTAGTTTGAGGTGAACATACACCAATGAAAACATAGTTATGAACGTTATATTCCATACATCCGACACACCAACCCTTTAAAAAGCTCAGACACTACAGTTGTGCAACGGTACGTGAGTCATGGATGAAACATAAACATGGCTCGGTCTCATGTGCCGAGCACACGTTGCGTGATCGGTTGGAGACGCGACGGGGCTTCTGGGTGCTGTAGTCAACTTAAAGCGGCCGTAGACTGTGGAAGTGACTGAATATTCGGCGTGGCAGTGCATGCTATTGAGCCAGCGGAAGGTCATTAGCCTTACGCTGGCCACGCCTCTGACGGGGCAAAACAAACATTAAATGGTCAATTCCCAGCTCGCGATGCTAGGACTGTGTGGGCGTCTCCAATGTCTACGTTCCAATATTGGTTCATGCATGTGCAGCAGCGCAATGTGAAATTGAAGTCATATTTCTAATATCAAGTCAAAAGTTACTCATCACACTTGGTGAGTAACCTGCCCAACGCTGACGACATACAGACCACTATGCGGTTAATGCGTCTAAGAAAAAAGAAAATAACCGGGTGGCTCACTAATCCTCCAGAATGGACGATGACACATCACGGCTCTCAGGTGGTCTCTGAATAATTCATATGTGAAAAGTGCACACTAAGACGTAGAGTGATTTAGCATCTGACACACACACACACACACACACACACACACACACACACACACACACACACACACACACACACACACACACACACACACACACACACACACACACACACACACACACACACACACACACACACACACACACACACACACACACACACACACACACACACACACACACACACACACACACACACACACACACACACACACACACACACACACACACACACACACACACACACCATCATCCTGATGAACACGACCAACACGCTGCGTTAAATGAGCGCATCATAAAAAAGGTCAAGTGAGTCGTGCAGAATGAATTTACATTTGGAACGAAGCCGTTGGATACGCGTGATGTGGGTTGACTGGTTTGGATTTGCAAGTCAAGTTTGGTCTCTGGTCTCTAAGATCCATGGACCGGGGTTCCACCTGCCGTCATGGACACTGCTACCATCATTACCAGCAGTGGAATTTATATTATCATTACTGCTATTATGGGCTGCACGGTGGTGTAGTGGCTAGCACTGTCGCCTCACAGCAAGAGGGCCGCGGGTTCGATTCCCGGTCGGAGCGGTCCTTCTGTGTGGAGTCTGCATGTTCTCCCCGTGGCAGCGTGGGTTCTCTCCGGGCTCTCCGGCTTCCTCCCACAGTCCAAAGACATGCTGCAGGTTAATTGATCTCTAAATGTCCCATAGGTGTGAATGTGAGAGTGAATGGTTGTATGTCCCTACATGTGCCCTCGATGGACTGGCGGCCTGTCCAGGGTGTCCCCTGCCTTCGCCCTATGTCAGCTGGGATAGGCTCCAGCGCCCCGCGACCCTAATGAGGATAAGCGGTATTGAAGATGGATGGATGGATTACTGCTATTATTAGAATTCTATTAAATCCACTGCTGCTATTATTCTTGGTATTGACCAATAATATTAAATAGCCGACACCAGGGATGCACTTATTTAGCTTTCTAGGTCATATGGTCATGGTAGCGGCCTTTGTACATCTGCCATAGACTTTATACAAGTGGACGTCACCCCTTGGTTTGTGGACTGCCATTTTGAAGCCTCGAGTTAGGCGCTTTGGGCATTGCCATCTTGGATTTTTGCAACCAGTGAACAGGAAGTGACCATATTTGGAATACGGAGGAGTGTATTAGTCACAGCGGTCAACCGACACGTAGAATATAACATAAACACAGAAGTGAATTGAAAAGATTGGCCCCATTTTCCCCGCTACCCCATCTAGCTATTTGACGTATCGGCCCGGTATCAGTTTTGGATCATAGCTCTCTAGACAACTCACAATATGTAAAGCGGCTCTAATAAAAGCTTTGCTGCTTCCAGCTTCTCCACTGGTTCTCCACTTCACCGTGAGCTGGATCCCTTTGGGTCCTGGGTTCAGGGATCAGCTAGACCATCCTCATTAGTTTTACACATTTAAAGAATAAAGGATTTAATGACTGCTCTGTTCATTTAGTCAACCGTTCAGTCAAATGAAAGGCTTTGTTCCGTTCTTATTCCTTCTGGATTAGGCATCTTAATTCTCCAACGTGGGCTGTTGAACTGGATCCAGACATGTTGATGTAGTCTCTCCCTGGTTCTTTAAACACGCTGAGAGCAACTCCTGAAATGTGTTTAACCTCATTTCTCATTCAAACTCTTTTCCTGGCCTTGTTGCTGTAAATATTTCAGGCATTATCTTTCCATTATGAATAGAGAACACGGCTCCACAGGGAGCAGCATAGGCGAGGCTAATGGGACGAGAGCGGGCCGCATCCCAACTCGTCCACGGGCGGCGGTGGACAAGAGGACATTACTGCTGGAAACGTTTATCCCACGGCAGAGACAGAGACACGCTACATTCAGAATGAAATCGAGGTACTTTACAGTGGTTTAATCTACTTCAGCGCATCCGATTCTGTGAGATGCGTGTCCATCCATCCAACCAGATGCCCTCAGACTTTCCCACCGGTCTCAGTCACCTGAAACCCGACCCCCATCTGTTCCCACCAGTCTGTACCTGATCACCTGCGGACTCAGTCTGTTCTGACTCGTTACCCACGGCGGAAGGCTTTGATTGATTGTAGGTCAATTTTGGCCCCTGTGAACAAAAGCGTTCCCAACTGGAGCGTGTTCCCTGCTGGAGGTCAAAGGCGAAGGGGTTATTATTATTATTATTATTATTATAATAATATAGGAAATCTGACCCAGCGGCATCGATGACAAGCATTAAGATTAACTACACATCTTCTCTCTGATTGTCTAGTTTACTTACAGATGTCATATAGAGACATTCCATAACCAGTTAAAAGTTTCTCATGATAACTTTAAAATAAATTCATGAAGCACCGAATTTTGATTGTTTTAACTGTAGCGCGGCTATCGACTTTTATTCCCGTTAGACGCCAGAACAATCTCGGACTGGTTCGTCATTAGTCAGGAGCAGTTTGGAGAGAGCACCAGTCGAGAGGAGGGAGAGGAAGAGAAGAGGGAGGGAGGGAGAGGACTCTCATTCAAATGGAAGTTTAATCTTCAAAGAGGAGCGGAAGAGGCTGGCGAGCCCAGGGGATTCCCCATTCACAAGCCCGTGACCTTTCCCGAGAAGGGCGAGCCGGAGGAGCCGGGGACGTTTAAGTGGCGAGCTGAAGCTGATTTACGCAATTATTTCCCAGAATAAAAATCAATCGGTATATAAGAAGTGGACGAACTCCTCGTGACGTCCCGCCCCCCCACGTTGGTTTGTGAACCAACTGTTTTGGCTCCATCTTGGATTCTTGGCATGTTCTGCAACCAGTGAACATGTTTGGGATGCGGAGGTGTGACGTAGAGAAGAGGTGAGAGGTGTGACGTAGAGAAGAGGTGAGAGGTGTGACGTAGAGAAGAGGTGAGAGGTGTGACGTAGAGAAGGGGTGAGAGGTGTGACGTAGAGAAGGGGTGAGAGGTGTGACGTAGAGAAGAGGTGAGAGGTGTGACGTAGAGGTGTGACGTAGAGAAGGGGTGAGAGATGTGACGTAGAGGTGTGACGTAGAGAAGAGGTGAGAGATGTGACGTAGAGGTGTGACGTAGAGAAGAGGTGAGAGGTGTGACGTAGAGGTGTGACGTAGAGAAGGGGTGAGAGGTGTGACGTAGAGAAGAGGTGAGAGGTGTGACGTAGAGGTGTGACGTAGAGAAGAGGTGAGAGATGTGACGTAGAGGTGTGACGTAGAGAAGAGGTGAGAGGTGTGACGTAGAGGTGTGACGTAGAGAAGGGGTGAGAGGTGTGACGTAGAGGTGTGACGTAGAGAAGGGGTGAGAGATGTGACGTAGAGAAGAGGTGAGAGGTGTGACGTAGAGAAGAGGTGAGAGATGTGACGTAGAGAAGAGGTGAGAGGTGTGACGTAGAGGTGTGACGTAGAGAAGGGGTGAGAGGTGTGACGTAGAGGTGTGACGTAGAGAAGGGGTGAGAGGTGTGACGTAGAGGTGTGACGTAGAGAAGGGGTGAGAGATGTGACGTAGAGAAGGGGTGAGAGATGTGACGTAGAGAAGAGGTGAGAGATGTGACGTAGAGAAGAGGTGAGAGGTGTGACGTAGAGAAGAGGTGAGAGATGTGACGTAGAGAAGAGGTGAGAGGTGTGACGCTGACTTTTAACTGCAAATATAACAATTATTAAATCATTATCTAAATATGAGTTGACTAACTAAATATTTTTTTGTTTGGAAAATCAAAAGTAAATTCCTGGATTGCAGTTTTAAAAGTTGGTGCACATCCTCAACACGGCCAAAAAAAGGTCGACATCAATCAGTCTATTGACCGGCTTCAACCCGGAGTCACTGTGTGTGGGTGTGCGCGTGTGCGTGCGTGTGTGTGTGTGTGTGCGTGTGTGAGCGTGTGAATGAGTGAGAGTGAGTGAATGTGTGTGCGAGCATGTGCGTGTGTGTGTGTGCGTGTGTGTGTGTGTGTGTGCGTGAGTGAGCGTGTGAATGAGTGAGAGTGAGTGAATGTGTGTGCGAGCATGTGCGTGTGTGTGTGATTGAGTGCGTGTTTGTGCGTGTGAGCGCGCGCGTGTGTGTGTGTATGTGCGTGCGTGCGTGTGTATGTGCGTGTGTATGTGCGTGTGTATGTGCGTGCGTGTGTATGTGCGTGCGTGTGTGGTATGTGCGTGTGTGTGTGGTATGTGCGTGTGTATGTGCGTGCGTGTGTGGTATGTGCGTGCATGTGTGTGTGGTATGTGCGTGTGTGTGTGTGGTATGTGCGTGTGTGTGTGTGGTATGTGCGTGTGTATGTGCGTGCGTGTGGTATGTGCGTGCGTGTGTGGTATGTGCGTGTGCGTGTGTGTGTGGTATGTGCGTGTGTATGTGTATGTGTATGTGCGTGCGTGCGTGTGTGTGGTATGTGCGTGCGTGTGGTATGTGCGTGCGTGCGTGTGTGTGTGCGTGTGTGTGTGTGTGTGCGTGTGGTATGCTAATGTAGTATGCTAATGTGGCATTCTATAAACAGGGAGTAGGTCAGGATATACACATATTTAATGAGGCGGGGGAGCTTTAAAATGCGCACAACTCTAAGAAGAATTTTAAAAAACTGACATTAAAGCATAAAAAATGTAATAAAATACATAACTTCAAAAGACGACATTTTCACTGGCCAACAATTTGAATTCTGTCTGAATGTGCACAGACCGAGCCGGCCGTGAACTTGTCTTGAGGTTGAGCCGGACTGACAGCTGTCGCTCCGGCTACCAGAACCGCAGCACGGGGAGGGTGAAGCTCAAAATGCGCCCCATGCTTGACAATGGCACGCTCAAGGTCATGGGAGCTGCGTTAAGGTAACACACAAGCACACACACACACACACCGAGGCGACACATCAAACGTATCGATGCATCACTCTTCACGCTTCGTCCCGTGAGTGTAAACATGGATGTATTGGCAAATATACAAACAGGTGGGAAACAGGAGTCTGAAATCAATCCATCTGATTTTGGAAACACAACACACACTTTTTACGGCTGCGCGTCCAGGTTTCTGAATGTGTTGCATACTTAGCGTTCACTCCAGCAGACTGTGGAAATGAAGCTCGCAGACAGGGAGACAACCTGGTCCTTTTGTTTTACAATTAATGCTTGATGATGGAATTGGCAAATGACAACGTAGTACCACATATAAAACCATACATGGTGTTTTCTGTTTTACTTACGATTTAATCAAACTTGTTCTCCTCCCCCTCTTTTTTTTATACAAAATAATCCAAAACGCTGATCTTTAGTAGATAACAATAAGACTAAGAATAAACAACTCGATAGTTATTACTCAAATCGTAGTTTTAAAAAATGTTGCCAATTGTTTATCAAGCTGGAATGAGTGGAAAACAATGGCCGACATCTTCAAAAATGAACAAATCAACACTCTGCTCTGGAAAATGGTTCGTGGCCTAATGCTGCCCGAAGACTGTTGTACAGAGGCGACACAGAGTGAAGCCTCTGTCGCCTCATACACCATCTTTGGCTGAGTACAGAGGGGCCATGTGTCACAAACTGAATGTAGGCTGATGTGACCTACCGCTGCCAACGTCTGTCATTTTAACCAATAAAAACAACAATGGTATTATTATTATTAATCAACCATTTATTTATTTAATAACATAAAGTCCTAATTTAGCTCACGGATGGATGCTCAGACAATTAGAGCCTGGGGGGGACGGGGAAGATTTGTCTTAAGGAAAATGCCCTCTAGAGGCTAAAAGCCCTTAGGAAGAGGAGGAGAGTTGCTACAAGGCATCTGTACTGTTCTTCATTGTTAGCTCAGAGCACTCCACCAAGAAGGACTGAGTGCCCCCCTTCACTGTGTGTCTCATGGTGGACAAAGGGCTTCTTCAGAGCACTACGGACTCGACTCCACACTGCTCTTTATTTAGATGACCAGCTTTGTTGTTCAGTGTTCTCATTCATTCTGCATTCATTATGCCGCCATCTGACCCGCTTAATATTTAGATGGGGGGCAGAGCTACAGCTGCAGCACACACAGCAGAACTCTGTCCGTCATGAATGAACACAATACTCATGTGTGTTGTTCCAATGTGCTCCTTTCCAAGACACTTGTCAATAACCCTAATGAATCAATAAACCTTATTGATCAAACCCTTCTGAGTTGGTTTGTTCAACAGAAACAGGATGTATTGTTTATGTCCTAAATGATTGACGTTTAGTCGCAAAAAATAATGGAATCTTTATTGAGAAATTATCTAGCAGTGGTACATATCAAATGTAAATATATTGCTATGGCTTTATTGTTTTACAACCCCAATAATTACAATGCGAACGCCACAAAAGGTTCAAGTTTAACCGGTTAGGAAACCGTCTCCACTAAATTCTGATGCCTCCATATGACAGAAGTTGACGATCTGTATTCTTAGTGCTCGTCATCGGTGGTACCGGGTCAGATTCCAGCAAACCAGATTAAAGTGGAGCAGGTTCCCCAGACACCCCTTCAGCGGGACCTCTAGCGCTGACGAGCCCACCACGGACAGACCCAGATCAGGCAGGTGGAGAGCTCTGCACCTGGCAGTGGCAGCAGCAGCTTCACCTCCGCCTGACCCTCTGGGTCACCACGCTGCTGGAGGGAAGGGAGGCACTGGAGAACAAGAAACCAGGCTATGGTCAAATTAGGTTTTCTAAAACTCTGGTGCTCGGAAACACTACCGCTTTTGTCCACAGGGGCTGCCAGAATCTACACAAAATAAAAAGGTTTCTCGCAGTAGATTCAATCAATGGATCAACGTAACAGATGAACATAACAGAGCCTTCAGTTATCAAGCTCCTCTTTTATGGAACCAGCTTCCACTTTCAGTCCGGGAGGCAGACACAGTCACCTCATTCAAGAATAGACTTAAGACTTTCCTCTTTAATAGTGCTTATAGTTAGGGCTGAATCAGGTCTGCCCTGGTCCAGCCCCTTGATATGCTGCTATAGGCTTATAGGCTGCTGGGGGATGTTTTAGGATACACTGAGCACCTATCTCCTCTTCTCTCTCTCCTTATGGATGAATTTACATCTCTCCATTGCACCTTATTAACTCTGCTTCCTCCCCAGAGTCGTTGTGACTTCACGTCTCATAGGGTCCATTGGACCTGGAGGTGTCTGATGCTGGTGAGCCGGCCTCCCATTGGCCCTGCTGATGCCCCGCCCCCCCCTCCTCTCTACCTCCTTCTGTTTCATGGATTGGAGTTCCATTCATACATTGTCATATTCATGTAATGTGTTTATGTAACTTTGTAATGCTGTTCATCTGGTCACATGACATCTATTCATCTGTCCATCCGGGGAGAGGGATCCTCCTCTGTTGCTCTCCTGAAGGTTTCTTCACTTTTTTCCCTGTCAAAGGTTATTTTTGGGGAGTTTTTCCTGATCCGATGTGAGGTCAAAGGTCAGAGATGTCGTATGTGTACAGATTGTAAAGCCCTCTGAGGGGAGTTTGTAATTTGTGATATTGGGCTATACAAAATAAACTGAATTGAATAACGCGAGTTAACTGACAATCGCTCTGCAATATGTCCATAATGGTCTATTTATTCATATTTTCAAAAGGCTGACTGTTAAATCTTTCCAGCGTGTCCCTCCCAGAGTACGAACAAATCAAACATGGCTTGCAGGGAACAGCTCAAGGTGCTCCCTGATGGCAGTGGAGAGGCGGGCGGTAGTGAACGACTGCAGCAGTCAGAGGCCCAGCGACAGGTCTGGGAGCTGCTCGCTGGCTGACAGAGGAAGCTCCAGTGTCTTCACCGTGATGAATGGTGCTGCTGCTATTTATACTCCCGCCTCTCACTGCACCTGCAGTTCTGCATGCAAGAGAGTGTGTGTGTGTGTGTGTGTGTGTGTGTGTGTGTGTGTGTGTGTGTGTGTGTGTGTGTGTGTGTGTGTGGGGGGGTGGGGGGGGTGGGGGGGGTGGGGGGGGTAGGGCGCTGGTTAGGCTCATCAGTACAGCAGCCAAATCTATTTCACTCACATATTCATTCATTTCTTTACTTCCTGCTCAGCTGCCTCAGACGATAAAAGAAATTAAACAGAACATCTTGTTCTGTTTAATTTGTGTCATCTACTGGCAGCTCTACAGATGATCTACTGATGCAAACACAAGACCCTCAAATGTGTTTTTTTACCTTCCATCAGGCACAGTGGGTCTGAAAAGTGAAGCCAATGCTGAAGTGACTTAAAGCTGCATTCTCTCTCCTGACCACCAGGGGGCGACTCCTCTGGTTGTATAGAAGTATATGCTTCATGTGTTAAAGCTGCATTCTCTCTCCTGACCACCAGGGGGCGACTCCTCTGGTTGTATAGAAGTCTATGCTTCATGTGTTAAAGCTGCATTCTCTCTCCTGACCACCAGGGGGCGACTCCTCTGGTTGTATAGAAGTATATGCTTCATGTGTTAAAGCTGCATTCTCTCTCCTGACCACCAGGGGGCGACTCCTCTGGTTGTATAGAAGTCTATGCTTGATGTGTTAAAGCTGCATTCTCTCTCCTGACCACCAGGGGGCGACTCCTCTGGTTGTATAGAAGTCTATGCTTCATGTGTTAAAGCTGCATTCTCTCTCCTCACCACCAGGGGGCGACTCCTCTGGTTGTATAGAAGTCTATATAAATGACTCTACTTCTCTTGATGTATTCCCTCAGTAAACATTGTAAACATTAGTTTTTTGTCTCAATCTCTAGTTTCAAGTCTTCTTCAATACAGAATGATGATCATTTAGTAAATTATGGTCATTTAGAGTCAAACAGACCATAAAGGGGAGTATGCTTTAGGGCGGGGCTACAAGGTGATTGACAGGTTGCTACCACGGCGTTGTCCGGTCTGAGAGTTGTCTGTGTTTACATCCTAGAACCTTTTGTAACCCTTTCAACAGTTTTTTAAAACCATTTCCACACCATAAAAGTCACTTGCATTATTCATGGTTAAAAATGTCTTGTTCAGCGTTCGGCCCAAACAAATCTCAAACTTGAGGCTTCAACACGAGGTCTACGTGACGATGTCCACAAACAGTCTATATGCCGTCTGCCACTGATAGAGGATTCTTCAGCATGCACTGGATATGAAACATCATCACCATTGCCCACGATAACCAAGGGTTTTATTTAACCTGCAAACGTGATATTAAAGTCAACTCATTTGAGGCTCCTATATAAAAAAAACACTTGGTTCAGAATTTGTGAACAAAATTGACTGACTGTTTTCCAGACACACACACACACACACACACACACACACACACACACACACACACACACACACACACACACACACACACACACACACACACACACACACACACACACACACACACACACACACACACACACACACACACACACACACACACACACACACACACACACACACACACACACACACACACTTCCTGTTATTGCTCAATGATTACAGCGTTTCATTTCTCTGATTAACTTCCTGGTCACGACAGAACGAGACTTTGATTTCTCAACTAAAAACCAAACAAACTGGGAAATAGTTGTGCTGGGAGAACAGAAAACACAGGACAGCTGCTGACAGGTTACATGTTGGTAAGAACATGACATCCGTCAACATTTTGATATTTCATCTGGATTCATTTTCAAAAGGTCGGCCTTCCAGACCCACTTGGACTGACATGAACACTCTGTGGAACCATTGAAGCCCTCCTCTTGTGCTAATGTTGAAGGCTGTCCATAGTGAACTATAGTCAATGTTGACGTGTTTCACACTCCAAACACACGCCTTTGTTTGGAGTGTGAAGCATTGGTTCATTCTCCCCTTTTCCCAGGAAGAGAAGAAGAAAAAAAGGGATTTAATGTAAAAAGAATACTCATTAGGATGTTGTTATATATTTGGCATATAACTGGAGATACCATTAACTGGGAAGTATCTTTAATTTCTTTAAGTGAGTTGAGGCCCCGGTAATAGGAGAACAAAATGTCAAATGGGTAAAAATTCAATTTAAAAAAAGAAAAGATTAATTAGCTTTTGTGCTGATAAACGTAGCTAGATGGTGTCAAAAGTCTATAAATAGCGAGCCAGCGTGAACATTAGTTCATATTAAAAAGAGGAATATCGACCAATTAATCACCCTCTGTATCTACATTAACCCCACACATGCCGGTGTTGACCGAGTCCAATATATAAAACGATAATGAAAATGATAATACAAAAGGAACTGTAAAGTGTGTGACTTGTACAGTGTTAGCTCGGAAGCTGTACTCTGGTATTTGGAGCTGAATACAACTCTAAACAGGATGAACCGGGCAAACAGCCAGCGTGACTCCCCGGCACCTTATTTACATACATCACACACATACAGGCGGCAATTTATGCAGGTGTGATGAGTGTTGTGGAAGGGAGGGGTTGTACACGCTGCACAGAATCAGCTGTGACCACAGGACTCGCCAAAAAAAGGCACAAACGCACATCTGTGAAGGAAATCAGGAGCTCACAGGTGCCGACAGCTCGTGTGCCAACAATCCACAGCTGAAGAACGCGATCACAGAGATCGGATCTGGTGTGACGCGTTTGATGGACGAGCGGGCCTGAGGGGCAGCGATGGCGAGCCCCCGTGAGATACAGTGAGCCCTGCCGTGTGCAGGGGTTTGGTCTTCTGGTCCAGGCCTCGGGACTCTCGAAGGAGGGGGGCTGGGGGCCGAGGTGGAGACGCAGTGAAAAAAAAAGAAAAAAAAAGAGGCTTCTTCTGCAGGAAGCGGCCTGTAAGCCATCACTCCCTCTTCCTGTAATTCCACAGATAAACGTCTTCCCAGCTGTGTTTCGCCGCACGCAGGAAACAACAATCAGTGGTCACGCACGCACGCACGCACGCACGCAAATGCCATGCCGCACCACATTCAAAAGGCCACACATTCATACCAAGAGCAACGACATTGCCATCACGCTTTGGTTAGCTGGTATTTGCCAAAGGTGATATTAACTCTTGGGAGCGTTTCGTTTGGAATTTAAAATGGGAAAACATCCGGCTCCCCAGAGATCTCAGATCTCTTCTCCTTGAGCAAAGAAGTACGCATTAACCCCTACAAACAAGACAGTAGGTCCCCAAAAAGGTTTAGTATATGTGTGCCGGTATTCTGGTGTCAGGCGGCCTACTTACTGTGTGGCGCCAATAGTTGCTATTAGAAACTAGTACAGAGTCCTAACGGACGGGGGGGCGGTGGGGGGCTTAAGTATGTGAACTGATCCAAGTGGGCTGAGGGTGGGGGTTGGTTTGGAACGCTGAAGAAAGGAAGCGTTGTTGTTGTTGTTATTATCCACAGAATTAATTCAACACTTCAATCCACAACACTGGAGTACAGGGCGTCAGGGGTGTGAGGGCGAGTGTTTTTCCTTTACTTGCTACATAGTGAGGACCGTAGTTTTTGCCAGCAGAGTGAGGACATTTGTGGAAAGTTAGGACATTTTGTCCGGTCCTCACTTCTTCAAAGGCATGTTTGAGGATGAAGATTTGGTTTTGAGGTTCAGGTTAAAATGAGGTATGGGTAAAGGCTAGGGTCTGCCATTTAGTTGTGATGGTTGAGGTTCCGGTAAGGGGCTTGGGAATGCATTGTGTCAATGACAGTCCTCCCGAATATAGAAATACAGGGATGTGTGCGTGTGTTGATAGTCGTGACTTGCCGTGAAGAAGGAGCTGAGCTAGGCTACACTAAGTGGCATGTCATAAAGTTGCATGAGCTGAGGCGCTGCCAACTCACGGAGGCTAACAACATTCAAGCTCTGCTACCATGAGAGCGTTATGGAAGTTCCATACAGAATTTTTTTTTTTTAAATTAAAATTAAAAGCATGTGCATACTGGTCACAGATCATTATAAGACCCGAGTACACCGTGTAGCATCTCTCCTGATTGGCTGCCGACAGCGCTATCGGTTTAAGAGTCACTTACACTGCCGTGGAGAATGAAATTTACATCCGACATGAACTGTGTCTATGAACATATAAAAAAGGACCGTGGACAACCCTGTATTTCTTTTTTCTGGGTGGCGCTGCTAATGTCTTTGTTCAGTTAATTCAAGAACATATTTTTATCACCCACTCCCTGTAAACCCCTCTGGACCATTCTTTCTGGAGCAGTTTTTAATGCTGATAAAGATAAAGGAGTGATTTTCCAATTATCACATTTGCCTCAAGTGTTCTCGTGTCAAGACAGTTCACAGCTGGTCAACTGCCGGGATTAGCGTTCACACATTACATGCCGGTTTCTCGATCACTTCTCCTCCAGGAGGGAATCCACTGCCGTTCCGGTCGAGGCAATCAGAATGTAGCCCGATTAAACACTCACTATACGACACACCAAATTCCATTCTCAAATGTAACACTCTTAAAGTCTACTTTGCCCAAATCGTCATCAGTTACAATTCCAAATATGTATCAGTTACTTTTCTAAATCCTCCGCAAGGCACTGATTTAAAAATAAATAAGTCCCTATGAAAGCTGGTTCGCCCGTCAGCTCCATCATTCCCTTCATCAAAAACAGTGGTGAAGAGCAAATGGGGAGGGGTTGAGTTCTCAATTAAACAAAACTGGGACTGGTGTGGTAGCAGCATGCCGAATCAATCAGCGTGACGCATGGCCAAATTATTATAAATCTAATAAACAGTGTGGCGCAGCGCTCTCTCCACATAAAAACGCACCGGGTTTAAATGACGTCACTTCCGGCTAACTTCATAGAGAACAAAGTGGACCAAACAGCATCACCTCTATTTTAATCAATCAATATTACATACACACACACACACAGTATATCTCTCTGGTGCAGCTCAGGTAAAAGAAACACAGCATCCGTTAGCATGTTAGCTTGTCGTTCTCCACTGAGCCTATTTGTAACCTGTTCCGTCTGCCACAACTTTATCATCTCAGAAAGTTGGTACCTTGAGCTCCCATAAGAAGTCTCCATTTGTACCTACAAAAGGCCCTAATGAGGTTGTGACTCATCAAACTCTTCGAAACGACTCAAGATAAAAGAAGCGAAATGGCAGTCAATAAAATGGTCAGGAACATTCATTTTATGCAGAAATTCGCTCCTCGCGTGATTTATTAGACAAGGCCCATAGTGAATTGGGTTGTCATTCTTTTTTAGAGTAACTTGGTCGATGTCTACTCTATTCCCTCTACCGTGCATAGACAGCGGGCTCATATTCCACTGTGGCGCTGCGGCTCTTCCCCGATGTTCGCATGGCTTTCAGCAGGGCACCACGCCCCTGGCCTCTGACCCTATTCCCCAGCCACAGGGCAGTACCGGTAAACACTACACACTGACACACAGGGAAGGAGCTACACACAGACACACTCAGGAATCTTATCAGGCAGCCGCTCCCAGCAGCAGCTGTCTAAGGCCATGGTCAGGGGGATATCTGGAACATCTTGAAACTTCTTGAAGGAGTGTATTGACACAGGCAAAGTCCTCAATCGAGCAACCTGAGATTCAGAGAACAGGGTTTGGGGTTTTTTTGTTGGCAAGGTCCCTCACCTTGGTGTCATACGTAGTTGTGTTTGTCTTTACGAACTCATCCCAAGTCCAAGAGTTGGAATCAGCAGGGGACTAGAAGTGGAAATGTCGCACCAGGATGATACAGATCAGAATGTAAACAATCACAATAATCATTATACAACTTGTTTATGCAAATGTTTTTTATCGCTCCGACAGTTTGTTTCTGAATGTCAGGCCTGACTGCAGGCAAGGGTATTTTTAATTTCACACACACACACACACACACACACACACACACACACACACATCACACACACACGTTAATATTGTTAACAGCGGTCTGTTGCCTTACACTTTATGCAGGAAAAAAAAGAAAGGCGATTCAGGTAAAATGGTGGATATAAAAACATGGACGACTGTAAAGCCCACTGGACCAAAAACTACTAAAAGTGCCAATCAACTCCGCGGTAGTCTCCGATATGTCCGACCAACAGAGACTCGTCCTTTTTTCCTCGCTGGCGAAACGCGACATTTGGTGTTGAAGTGAATGTACGATGAATAATGTCAACAGGAATTTGGACGATTATTTATTTGTTTTTAAACTCTTCCCCAGAGCCACCAGACAACAGAGATATTTATCTTGCTGGTCGTCAAAACACACTTCTGTGAAACGCAACAGAGAGAATTCAACGAAACCCTCTCTGCAACCAACAACTCTGCTTTGGTGGAAACAAACCCTGAATCCACAGAGCTCGAAAAAATGCATTTCTGTATTGTAAAACGCACTTTGGAAAATAGAACTCATGCAAAACATTTTCACTTTACTTAGAAGAACAGGCTTAAACACAATAGCACAGCACACGACTCCTCTGAACCTCCCAAGTTGCCCAAAGCACAGTTGTAATGTTAACTGAGCTGAAAAACACCCAAGCTTGAAATAACCTGAGTGAGAACAACTGGCGCTGACGAGCGTCAGCAGGCTGCAGAGCAGCGTCCTCACGCTGAAGGATTGTTAATCTCCGGCTCCTCAACAGTCTTTATGATTGACACTCAGCACTTGATTCCCTTGGGGGAACAAAACATAATCAAAATGAATCATGAATCAGCTCCTCAACCAGAAGGTTCATTATGCATTTCTTTGAAAGGTAAGAAGCTGAGGAATAGGAATCAAATGGAAGTAAACCTAGTTGTATTACAACTCCACAGTAAATGGAAATGCAAGGTGTCCTTGCCTAGAATCTACATTTCAGAGGCAATATCCACAGGAACCAATGGAAGGGCAACACAAGAAGTATCTGAGGGGGTCGCAAGATAGATCATGACACTCATTGTTTTCATTTGTTTTTCAGTCAAGTGTTCGACTGTCTCCCGAGAGACACGCAGATCATTCTGGGCATCGACCCCCCGACCCCCGTCTCCATGGATATAGTGTGCCAGTGTTCCGCCTGTGCCAGCCGTGTACTTTTGGGACCCGTGCCAGGCGGCGTGTGAATTGCTCTCCCTGTTTCGCCACCGGCAGCTGTGCCGGGCGTCACTCCGGATCGACTGGCTCCTCCACTATTGTGAGTGGACAGGCTGGAGTCGGCAAAACAGACTCCCACTGAATCACGGCACCACCCGAAGGTGAAATGCTTCTCTCTCAGAGAGAAGAGGGCCCAACGCGGTGCGTTCGCTTGTCTGTGCCAACGTACCGGATAGGACACGGCTGTGGAGCGGATCCTTGTTACGTTCAGCACGCGTCACTGCTGAGTTTGTGTTTCATTTATTACATGACAAGCATCTCGTTGATTCAGACAAGAATACAACTTTCTTTGCTAGAGAGAAGACATTCGCAGTATTCCCCGGGGGGCTCGTCTCCTACGCTTCCACTGACATCTCTGCTATTTCTGAGCTCCCACTTGCAAGAGATGTTTTACACATAAAGCCCCTTTCCTACTGGAAAAAAGAGCACGCAGTCATCATCTGGCTTTTCGTCTTCAGATGACTCACTTCATGGTCCCAGGATTACCGGTTCTAATTGACGGTGATGGAAACATGACACGCCATGGGGTTGAAGTGAATAAGAAAGAAAATTATCTAGGCAATTGTCTTCACGAACAAAACATACAATGAACATGCTCTACCTCAAAGCCGCCAGATGACAGTAATTCCACCTTGAACACACTAAATAAACCTTTGTTTATCTTTTCACTGTTACAACAATCAGCTATTCTCCGGGTCTCCATCGGGACATTTTCACTAGTTATTATATTCACTAACCCCGTTTTCCTGGGATTAAAAAATGCATAGAAAAGATATATACCCACACAGACACTTCAGCTACTTCAAGGCTTGAACTTCACAAGCGAAGAATTGAATCTGTATTTTATTTAATGTGCTAGCCACGCTCACGACTGTGGCTTGAGTTGGGTACCTGTTGGGTACCTGTTGGGTACCTGTTGGGTACCTGTTGGGTACCTGTTGGGTACCTGTTGGGTACCTGTTGGGTACCTGTTGGGTACCTGTTGGGTACCTGTTGGGTACCTGTTGGGTACCTGTGTATCCTCGGTCCTGTGCACTTTTACGACGTGATTTGACCCAAACCATCTCATCAAAGGCAGCACAACACTGTCTTCCACCCCCTTCTGGCCTACTGATTACAACCAGTGACCTTCTAATCTCCCCCGTCAATCACATGTCAATCTGGACCGGATTAGACCACCTCCCTGCAGGGTGTCGGGGATTGAGGCCACAGGGCTCCTCACCGCTGTAGCGCTGGAGTCACCATTACGTCACCGGGCTCTCGTGGGCACAACAGGTGTAGCTGACGAGCTGCCTATTGGGCGCGTGCACCTCACAGCACCCGAAACCAAACCTCGCGCTCACTTTCGGCAGACACGCAGAAAGAAAAGGCACGCACGCGCACACTCAACTTGGACAAGTAGAACCATTCGACACAACAACAACAACAACAACAACAACAACACACACACACACACACACAAACGTGCTCATGTTATGACGAAGTTAACGACTGGAGCTTCACACACGCTGCGTGGCCACAGCGCCACTTACTTACGCCGACATGTTCGCTCTTGCCCGGGTGGGAGGCCAGTCTTCCTCCGCCTTTCACCGGCATGCTGCGTGCTCCTCGAGTCGGGCAGAACAAGCGGACGTCGCGGTTAAAACTCCACGCACACAAATACTTGTAGAGCAAGGAGCGCCGTGTGGGTTCCGACTGCAGCGCCTGTGGCTCCTTTTTGAAACGGAACAAGCCTTTCTTCCTGACAGCCCCGGGCCTCCGGCTCCGCCCTCGTCGCAGCCAGTGCTGGTCTCCTCCGGGCGGACCAGCCTACGAGCAGCCAGCGGGCGGAAAGAGGGAGGTCCGTCCGTTCAGCACAGCAACGGTGGCGGCTCGCGCGCACCGCCGCACGGGGAGAAGAACAACAACCCGCCGCGCTTCCGGTTTCCATTCGTTGGAGACGGTGGCAACACCTCGCGAGTCCTCCCGGTTGGAAAGGTGCCGAACACCGCCACGGTGTGTGGTGTTTACGGGCCGTGGGAATATCCATGGAGCGGCAGCGTCCGCGTGCACAGCGGTGCGCAGTGAGCGCTGCTGCGCGAGCTCAACTCAGTGGACATGTTATATTTATGAGGCTTTTGACTGGAGGCCCTTTTTGTTTTCGCTCATATTTGAAAGAAGATTCATTCCGTCATAATTGGGTTAACAGTTGTTACATTTTTGTATCTTTCAGGGACAAGCAAATCATTTAATTCGTAGGATTTCCCTTTAATTTAATTAGTATTCAGAAAACTTCATCATTCGAGGTTTATTTTTCCCTTATGTTTCCCCTTAATTTGATATTTTATTTTCTTAATATTTATTGCCAATATGAACATTTTATTTAAGGTAGGAACAGATGACATAGTGATGTATTTGCTGTTGCAATCTGTTTCGATCTTGTGTCTATTAACACATGAAAGATGAAAAGAGAAACGTCTCTATGCATGTATTGCACATTATTTATTTCACAATACTCAGGAGGCTTTGAGAATGTAGATTTGAAGTTGCTCAATATAATCATAGACAGGATTACTACTAACTAACGTGGGATGTGAAGTGTTTGGCAACTCCAGTCCAGCCCCCTTGAAGGGGACATGTGACGCTCATTTTCAAGTTCATACTAGTAATCCAGGTTCCTACTAGAACATGTTGAAATGCTTTGATGTTAAAATAAAAGACATCCTTTTTCCCCATACCTCATACACCCAGTGCGTCAAAAGGTTTGGTCAGCTTGCAGCTACAACCCTCCACAGACGGTCTACATTTAGTCTTTTCATAAATAAACTTCAGTCTTCACAGGAAAGGCGACAAAAGCACCTAGTTGGGATTCAGGAAAGGTGTAAAGGACGTAAACGTCAATGAGCCCCGTGGCCAACGACACTAACTAAGTCCTGTAGTGGTTTGACCTTCCCTCCCGCTTTATACCCCGTCAGTTGCTCTGAGCGTGTAATAATGACGCGGTCGTGTTGACAGTGGAGCTAATTTCAGGCCCGGAGCGTCTTATTCCGACCCTTGAACGGTGCCTCGGTGCGTCGGCATCAGAAGCCGTTTCATTTGACGCGTTGGGAGTTTCGGAAACACTCCGTTTCAGCACCTGTTTCCAAAGTCCCTCTCCTGAAAAGTCTAAAAAAGGACCTCCTAACGTCTCTTCTGAAACATTTTCCTTGACCTCGATGGGAAAACGTCAAGCGGGCAAGGAGGGACGTGAAGGAGAGTTTGTGAGGAGTGAGGAAAAGCCAAACCCGCGACTGCTCTTTTACTAAACTACCCAACGGGTGGATGTCACTAACGTAGCTCTGCGTGTCGGCCACTAAGACATGGTCCCATTGGAGTCTGTGACTGGTATGAAGCCAGAGCTCCGTCCTTCCTGCTGCTGTCAACCTGCTTCCTGTGGAAACGGACAATTCACTCGCTGCAATATCAATAACGCTTTTCAATATCAATGTTTCCTTTGTGCAATAACGCTTCGGTTATATTTAGCTTTTTAACAGTTTAATAATCCATCACATGCCTATAGATTGTATTTTACTGATGCTTATTGGTATTGTGAATTTGTTCAATGACAGTTTGCTACATTCACATATTTATTTCTAAAGAATGGCCCCATGTTTCCTACGCTAACGCAGCTAAGGACAGGAAGCATTGAAGGACCTCTTCCGGGTCCTTTTCACTCAGTTAGGAACCTTCCAAAGCAAAGAAGACTTTTTGACCTCTGTTTGGTGTGTGAGATAATTATGGTGCACCTTTTGCAGAGCTAGAGATACTCTGTATATTCTAATGTCCGTGTAGTGAAAGAGGCAGGGGAGCCAATCGCATGTGTTAGATCTATAGGCAGCCCGACTAGGTTGTTGTCTTTGAACAATTTGTGAGTTGGTAGGCACTCGTGATGTACGACCGCAAGCACTGAAGAAGTTCGTTTTTTATATGTAAAACGGGCAAATATTGATAGGATTAAACAACTTTTATTCAGGTTTTACCACAGACTGTATATAAGAAGTGGACGTAGTCATCGTGACATCACACATTGGGTCGTGGACATTGCAGCCAATGAGCAGAAGTCACTTGTCATTTGGAACGTGGAGGAATGACATCATTCTGTATTGAAGAAGACTTGAAACTAGAGATTGAGACCAAAAACTAATGTTTACAATGTTTACTGAGGGAATACTTCAAGAGAAGTAGAGTCATTTATATAGACTTCTATACAACCAGAGGAGTCGCCCCCTGGTGGTCAGGAGAGAGAATGCAGCTTTAACACATGAAGCATAGACTTCTATACAACCAGAGGAGTCGCCCCCTGGTGGTCAGGAGAGAGAATGCAGCTTTAACACATGAAGCATAGACTTCTATACAACCAGAGGAGTCGCCCCCTGGTGGTCAGGAGAGAGAATGCAGCTTTAACACATGAAGCATAGACTTCTATACAACCAGAGGAGTCGCCCCCTGGTGGTCAGGAGAGAGAATGCAGCTTTAACACATGAAGCATATACTTCTATACAACCAGAGGAGACGCTCCCTGGTGGTCAGGAGAGAGAATGCAGCTTTAACACATGAAGCATTGGCTTCACTCGGCAGAACCGGAGAAATGTGTGGCTTCAGCGGACTTCATTCACCATCAACACTGATTGGACAGCCACATGCAAGGTTACTCTTGTCCTTTGCTCTTTACTGTACTGATGCTACTGTAAAGGTGCTTATAAACAAAGTTTGACTAACCTACTTACTAATTGGATACAATTTCCAATATTTTGTACACACACAAGTATCAACAAATCCCAGCATATCATAAAAGGCATACGTCTATCTGTGACAGATGGTTTTCACGGTCTTCGTTCATATTGAAATATTTCACTGACATGTTGGAGCTTTTAACAAGTTCATTCTCTTAGAGTGCCTTCGCATAGACACAAAGCACAAATAGACATACGTGAAACAAGTGACAGCACTAGTACACCAACACATTATGAAGTGCTCACTCTGCACATCCATCATCTCCTGACCTTGAATTTCCAGGCCAGATTCTCATCAAGCGTTAGCTGATGTGCCAATGAGTGTGACTGTGTGTGTGTGCTCACTTATTGTAAGTCGCTTTGGATAAAAGCGTCAGCTAAATGACATGTAATGTAACGTAATGTGTGCGCGTGCAAAAACAATTTGCTACTAGGCCAATCATGCTTCAGACAGAGCCCTCACCAGCCGGGCAGTCACAGAGAGGCAGCGACATCTAGAGGCCGCCGGGGGAAACGCACCATGCGGAGGACGAGGGAGAGGACTCTGCATCGTGTTCAATTATTAGAGGGTTCCAATTGTTTTATTTCTTTTGACGAAAGATAGAAATAACTGTGACTTTATTTCTCAGTGCACTCCAAACACGGTACAGGTGTTAGTAACATCAGCGTCATGTTAGAAACGTATAAAGTAATTGCTTGTAGTCGCACGTAGAACACGGGGTAGTGGTACACTCAAAAGGAGTGTTACCACAACAACAAGAGAGCTATAGGAGACTTTAGTATCTCACCGTTTTAATAACTTAGTAACTTTAGTAACTTGACCTTGGCGAAACCTTTCATCCCCACCTGTTTCACAGATGGAAATAAATGCTATGAACCTTTACATGATTATTCTGGCAAAACAAGTACAAAATCAGGCCGTCTCACTTGGCTCCCAAGGGGGTCGCCAGATTTCACAGATTTTAAGATGAATTATTTCACTCTCTCTAATTGACTGAACATGTTGTTTATGGCCTTGTTGTAGGTGTTCATAACCCCTCCCCCCCCCAGTTTGTGAACCACCGTAGTGGACCTTGATTTGTCAAAACCAACCTGTCTGGTATTTGTATCCATGAACTGAATATTTGTTTGTCAAAAGGTGTACTCTATGACAGGGCTGGACAATACAGACAATTGATATATTGGTCGACATAGATCATTATCACAATATATTGTTTATGATAATAACCAGGGGATATTCCATTGGTTTCCTCATCTATAGATGAGGAAACCAATGGAATATCTGCACAGGGTTTCACTATACATACAAATAACCGTTAAAAGGATCATTAATAACAAACCAGAGTTGGAGTGCCTCAGTTAGCCCAATCCAAAGAAGAAGACCTCAGCAATGACAGCATGACGGAATATGAATGACAGAACAAATGGTCCCGTCATTCAAACCTGTTATTGGGAACTAGAAGACATCATCATTAGCTTGTGTCCTGGAATAGAGAGGCCAGATGAATGTTCTCCAAGATGATGTAATCTGTTGTGACATCACACGCTGCTACAGGATCACTTCGTCATGTGGCTCAATAATGTTACAACTCCTTCTGCAGCTCAGTGATATTGATCAACCGCCACATTTTGCTCTTCACTACGCATTCTGTGTCTGTGCTGCGTGACACGGCGGTGTTAGCACCGGGGTCAAAGGTGGCCCGAGGTGGTTGAATGAAAGGCTGAGCCACACTGTCTACACAGTGGACACCAGAGTGGGAAAAACATGGTTCTTCTAAGGAATATCATTATTTATGAGAAATCGTTACCTTGCAGTCTTTTTTTATATATATATATATATCATGTATTTAGTATTTAACAACTATAAACACTTTTTATTTACGACCCGGTACCGACTTCACATCGTACCAACTATTCTGAACCCTTAGTTTATATGGTGCTTGCATGGTACTTCAGAAATAAAATTCCATCAAAAAGTGCAACATTTCTAAATTCAGGGCAATAATATATCACCAAACAACTATTTGCTATGTAAAGATATCGTTTAGCTTCCATGTACTTAAAAACATAACATGACCAGAGCCAACCTTTATGGATCATGGATACATATAACATGCATTTCTTGTCCTCTTTTCCTTTATTCTATCATCGCTTTGCCGTGGACGAGTGTGCGTGCGTCTGTATGTGTGTGTGTGTGCGTCTGTATGTGTGTGTGTGTGTGCGTCTGTATGTATGTGTGTGTGCGTTTGTATGTGTGTGTGCGTGTGTATGTATGTGTGTGTGCGTCTGTATGTGTGTGTGTGTGTGCGTCTGTATGTGTGTGTGTGTGTGCGTCTGTATGTATGTGTGTGTGCGTTTGTATGTGTGTGTGCGTGTGTATGTATGTGTGTGTGCGTCTGTATGTGTGTGTGTGCGTCTGTATGTGTGTGTGCGTCTGTATGTATGTGTGTGTGCGTCTGTATGTGTGTGTGTGTGCGTCTGTATGTGTGTGTGTGTGTGCGTCTGTATGTGTGTGTGTGTGCGTCTGTATGTGTGTGTGTGTGTGCGTCTGTATGTGTGTGTGTGTGCGTCTGTATGTGTGTGTGTGTGTGCGTCTGTATGTATGTGTGTGTGCGTTTGTATGTGTGTGTGCGTGTGTATGTATGTGTGTGTGCGTCTGTATGTGTGTGTGTGCGTCTGTATGTGTGTGTGTGCGTCTGAATGTGTGTGCGTGCGTCTGTATGTGTGTGTGTGTGTGCGTCTGAATGTATGTGTGTGTGCGTCTGTATGTGTGTGTGTGTGCGTCTGTATGTGTGTGTGTGTGTGCGTCTGTATGTGTGTGTGTGTGCGTCTGTATGTGTGTGTGTGTGCGTCTGTATGTATGTGTGTGTGCGTTTGTATGTGTGTGTGCGTGTGTATGTATGTGTGTGTGCGTCTGTATGTGTGTGTGTGCGTCTGTATGTGTGTGTGTGCGTCTGAATGTGTGTGCGTGCGTCTGTATGTGTGTGTGTGTGTGCGTCTGAATGTGTGTGTGTGTGTGCGTCTGTATGTGTGTGTGTGTGTACGTCTGTATGTATGTGTGTGTGCGTCTGTATGTGTGTGTGTGTGCGTCTGTATGTGTGTGTGTGTGTGTGTGCGTCTGTATGTGTGTGTGTGTGTGCGTGCGTCTGTATGTGTGTGTGCGTCTGTATGTGTGTGTGTGTGTGCGTCTGTATGTATGTGTGTGTGCGTCTGTATGTGTGTGTGTGTGTGCGTCTGTATGTATGTGTGTGTGCGTCTGTATGTGTGTGTGTGCGTGCGTCTGTATGTATGTGTGTGTGCGTCTGTATGTGTGTGTGTGCGTGCGTCTGTATGTGTGTGTGTGTGTGCGTCTGTATGTGTGTGTGTGTACGTCTGTATGTGTGTGTGTGTGTACGTCTGTATGTATGTGTGCGTCTGTATGTGTGTGTGTGTGTGCGTCTGTATGTGTGTGTGTGTGCGTCTGTATGTGTGTGTGTGTACGTCTGTATGTGTGTGTGTGTGTACGTCTGTATGTATGTGTGCGTCTGTATGTGTGTGTGTGTGCGTCTGTATGTGTGTGTGTGTGTGCGTCTGTATGTATGTGTGTGTGCGTTTGTATGTGTGTGTGCGTGTGTATGTATGTGTGTGTGCGTCTGTATGTGTGTGTGTGCGTCTGTAGGTGTGTGTGTGTGTGCGTCTGTATGTGTGTGTGTGTGCGTCTGTATGTGTGTGTGTGTGTGCGTCTGTATGTATGTGTGTGTGCGTTTGTATGTGTGTGTGTGTGCGTCTCTATGTGTGTGTGTGTGTGTGCCTGTGTGTGTGCGTCTGTATGTGTGTGTGTGCGTCTGAATGTGTGTGTGCGTCTGTATGTGTGTGTTTGTGTGCCTGTGTGTGTGCGTCTGTATGTGTGTGTGTGTGCGTCTGTGTGTATGTGTGCCTGTGTGTGTGCGTCTTTATGTGTGTGTGTGCGTCTGAATGTGTGTGCGTCTCTATGTGTGTGTGTGTGTGTGTGTGTGTGTGTGTGCGTCTGTATATGTTTGCGTCTGTAAATGTGTGTGTGTGTCTGTATGTGTGTAAATCTGTATGTGTGTGTGCGTCTGAATGTGTGTGCGTGTGTGTATGTATGTGCGTCTGCGTCTGAATGTGTGTGTGTGTGTGCATCTGTGTGCGTGTGCGTGCTTCTGTGTGCGTGTGTGTGTGTGTGCGCGTGTGTGCTTGTGTGTGCGTGTATGTGTGTGTGTGCGTGTGTGTGTGTTTGCTTCCGTGTGCGTGTATGTGTGTGTGCGTCTGTATGTGTGTGTGTGCATGTGTGTGCTTGTGTGTGCGTGTATGTGTGTGTGTGTGTGCGTGTATGTGTGTGTGCGTGTGCGTCTGTATGTGTGTGTGTGTGCGTCTGTATGTGTGCGTGTGTGTGTACGTGCGTCTGTATGCGTGTGCGTGTATGTGTGTGTGTGCGTGTATGTGTGTGTGTGCGTCTGTATGTGTGCGTGTGTGTGCTTGTGTGTGTGTGAGTGTGTGTGTGTGTGCTTCTGTGTGCGTTTATGTGTGCGTGTATGTGTGGTGTGTGCGTGTGTGCTTCTTTGTGCGTGTATGTTTGTGTGTGTGTGCGCGCGTGTGCGTTTATGTGTGCGTGTATGTGTGGTGTGTGCGTGTGTGCTTCTTTGTGCGTGTATGTTTGTGTGTGTGTGCGCGCGTGTGCTTCTGTGTGTGTATGTGTGTGTGTGTGTGCGTGTGTGCGCTTCTGTGTGCGTGTGTGTGTGTGTGCGCGTGTGTGCTTGCGTGTGCGTGTATGTGTGTGTGTGTGTGTGTGCGTGTGCTTCCGTGTGCGTGTATGTGTGTGTGTGCGTGTGTGTGTGTGTGTGTGCGTGTGTGTGCTTCCGTGCGTGTGTATGTGTGTGTGTGTGTGTGCGTGTGTGTGTGTGTGTGCGTGCGTGTGCTTCTGTATGTGTATGTGTGTGTGTGTGCGTGTGTGCGCTTCTGTGTGCGTGTGTGTGTGTGCGCGTGTGTGCTTGCGTGTGCGTGTATGTGTGTGTGTGTGTGTGCTTCCGTGTGCGTGTATGTGTGTGTGCGAGTGTGTGTGTGTGTGTGTGCTTCCGTGTGCGTGTATGTGTGTGCGTGTGTGTGTGTGCTTCCGTGTGCGTGTATGTGTGTGTGCGTGTTTGTGTGTGTGCGTGTGTGTGCTTCCGTGTGTGTGTATGTATGTGTGTGTGTGTGTGTGTGCTTCCGTGTGCGTGTATGTGTGTGTGTGTGTGCGAGTGTGTGTGTGCGTGTGTGCGTATGTGTGCTTCCGTGTACGTGTATGTGTGGTGTGTGTGTGTGTGCTTCCGTGTGCGTGTATGTGTGTGTGTGTGCTTCCGTGTGCGTGTGTGTGTGTGTGTGTGTGCTTCAGGGTTGACATGCAGCTGGAGGCCGAGCATCGATCCACAGACTGCTTTCATATTCCAGATGACATTTGATTCCCTTCTTCGCTCCACGTTGTTACTGTGACGACCAACAGCAAAATGACACAAACGTGCTCCCTAAATGATCAGAAGGTGTGGCCTCCTAGGATGATTAAGATAGATGAATGGAACAGTGCCATGGAACATCAATGTTCACGCAATAAACATGTTTTCTTAATTATCATATTTCATACATGTGTAAACCTGCCGTGTAAAAAATGACAAGGTTCCAAAAGACTCTTTTATTTAAGGAAATAAAGAAATACAGTTACGACAGTTTCATCCATGGTGGGATTCATCAGCCGACAGATTGATGCTCCACTAATTATATTTGTGCATTAACGATGGCTCAAATCACTACTTAATGTGAGAGTTGGCCTTGACGCTGACTGATTTCTCGTGCGTGCAGCATCTAGGGGGCGGGACTAGATTCTGGTTTGTAGTCCGAGTAGCGTGACCAATCACGTTTGAGCCGGTTTTGGTTGAATGCAGGTACAACGTCCGCTTGGAGAGAAAAATAAATCAAGGCAGATATCATTGAAATCCCAGACGGTGAACTATGAGCGGCACACACGAGAGCAAGTGGTGGCCTTTGCCCCCAGAGGCCACATCCTCTGCCGACCGATAGCCAATGGATTGAGTGATACTGACGATTGTTGCCGAGTCAGCACTGGTTTTAATTCTCAATCAGCTATTGGCTGCTAAAAAACCCACATCTAATATCGTGTGCCGATTTGCATTTGAAAGGTTCTGCTCCAGGCCTCCGGGCCTGCTAGTGGTGTCGAGGGCCAGTCTGTCGTGGTGGTGAGGCGTGAACCATCATCCGTCACAGATTACTGGAACACAACATCGATGTGTAATACACGTGTAATACACGTGTAATACCCTTATAGAGTTGACATGGTGACAACTCACAGCCACTTTCATTTGTGTCCACCTGCTGAACTTAATCCAATATTCACCCTCCTTTGAGCTCTCTTTGGCCTCCAGTGGCAACAGAAGGAGGAAAAGCCAACAAAGGCATTAACACTGATTGTTCCGTTATTACACGTCACTCTGTTTTACATTTAATAATCATAATAAGGCCTGTGATTTTAATCCAATACACTGTCAAATTCAGCAAATATCCACTGGCTGTTTGTTATGTGTGCAATGAACCCACCGATACTAAATCCAACCTGCCGATACACGGCGCTGGCTCTTTGAGGAGGTGCAGCTGAAGTGTAAATTAGGCGTTATTCGATGTAATTGCTAAGGTAGGAGGAGATGACTTTATGGCTTTATGAGTGCATTAAGCTTCTTCAAGGCAAGAAGATTTTCATTATTATTATTTTTTAAATGTGTCAATTAAAAATATTGATGTCGCATTTTCAGCGTTGACTTCAGCTACAGCAACATAACCATAACCATATCTAAATTGCTACATGCTGAACAAGTCATTGTCACGGTCAATCAAAAGGAGTTAGTTGTAGTCCTTCAATCAGAGCATCGGCAGTTCAATCCCCAAAGTGCTCTAATGGGTGTGAATGTTAGTGAGAGTCCTGATGGGCAGGTGGCACCTCGCATGGCTTATGAATGGCTTATGAATGTTAGTGAGAGTCCTGATGGGCAGCTGGCACCTTGCATGGCTTATGAATGGCTTATGAATGTTAGTGAGAGTCCTGATGGGCAGGTGGCACCTCGCATGGCTTATGAATGGCTTATGAATGTTAGTGAGAGTCCTGATGGGCAGGTGGCACCTCGCATGGCTTATGAATGTTAGTGAGAGTCCTGATGGGCAGCTGGCCCCTCGCATGGCTTATGAATGTTAGTGAGAGTCCTGATGGGCAGCTGGCACCTTGCATGGCTTATGAATGGCTTATGAATGTTAGTGAGAGTCCTGATGGGCAGCTGGCACCTTGCATGGCTTATGAATGGCTTATGAATGTTAGTGAGAGTCCTGATGGGCAGCTGGCACCTTGCATGGCTTATGAATGGCTTATGAATGTTAGTGAGAGTCCTGATGGGCAGCTGGCACCTTGCATGGCTTATGAATGGCTTATGAATGTTAGTGAGAGTCCTGATGGGCAGCTGGCACCTCGCATGGCTTATGAATGTTAGTGAGAGTCCTGATGGGCAGCTGGCACCTTGCATGGCTTATGAATGGCTTATGAATGTTAGTGAGAGTCCTGATGGGCAGCTGGCACCTTGCATGGCTTATGAATGGCTTATGAATGTTAGTGAGAGTCCTGATGGGCAGCTGGCACCTTGCATGGCTTATGAATGGCTTATGAATGTTAGTGAGAGTCCTGATGTGCAGCTGGCACCTTGCATGGCTTATGAATGGCTTATGAATGTTAGTGAGAGTCCTGATGGGCAGGTGGCACCTCGCATGGCTTATGAATGTTAGTGAGAGTCCTGATGTGCAGCTGGCACCTTGCATGGCTTATGAATGGGTATGAATGTAGTGTTGCAAGTATGATTCCAAATCCTTTACCAAGGAGCTGGAGCACAAATGTATCTATGTTCTATCTGCTTTCTTGAGTTTGCTATTGCAAAATCTTTTTTTAAGTTAAATGACCTCCCCTACTGTAGGCCTAAGTAGGGTTGTTCTGTTTCTGGAAAACCAGGAGCAGGAAGGAGGACAGGAATGAGAGGAGGAGGATCAATGTCGCCGGAAGGTGAAACCTGTGAACATGTGGTCTGACTGAGCATCGACCCAGGCCAGCCCATTGACCAAACTGGTTACAGTGGTGCTGACAGGAAGCAGCACACATTGTAACACACCTGTCAAAGTTAAAGGTCAGTTAAAGGTCAATGTACTCGTGCAACAGGCACTCCGTTGTTGTATAACCTCGTCTTTGGAGCTTTGTCAAGAGAACCTGGATCCTAAAAGTGTTCAGCCAACATCAAAATGGAACTATTGAAAATACAAAAACGTTATGTTGATGTGTATTTTCCCAATGCATAACTGAATGAAAAATTAAAATGACCACTGAATTAGCAAATAACTTTAAGTGTAGTCCCAAAACAATAAGGAAATTAAATGTGAAACCGTTTTCATTTTAGAATGTGCAAACCAAGTCATTTTACATCTGTTACGTTATGTAACTTATGGGCTTACTCAACTAACGCCATCTATGTAATAAAGTGAATTATTACTCATTTGAACCCAAACCATAACTTTGTTCCTATACCTAACCTATACAAAACAAAGTAAAGCTAGGTAAAAAGATGATTTTGATAAGAGACTGTATGCATGTAAGAAGAGGACAGGTCCAAAGGGTACGTAGAGCGTCGCTGACGGGCACCATCATTTGACGAGTTGGGAGTGAGAATGGGATCAAAGGACAGGTTCACAAAGGTCAAAGACTGAACCTGGTTTTGCTTGCCGTTACCAATCCTTCTGTCCACGATGGCGTGAAGAGATGTGGTCATGAAGCATCCCAAAGCCTTTCTGAAGTCTCTCTTCAGCATTACATTTGGTGAACAAAGTGTTCACAGCTAAGTTCTGATTGAAACCTAACCCAATGAAAAGTGAAGCCAACGTCAAGTGCCTTAAACGTGCATTCTTTCTACAGGTTGCAAAAAGAAGTCAGAATGTATTGAAGTCTATGGGGAAATGACTCTTGATTTATTCCCTCAGTAAACATTGTAAACATGAGTTTATGGTCTCAATCTCTGGTTTCAAGTCTTCTTCATTACAACATGATGTTAAGAGTCAAACAGACCATAAAACAGGGTATGCTTTAGGGCGGGCCTACCTAGTGATTGACAGGTTGCTACCACAACGTCAAGTTGTTTTTTCTATAAAATATTCAGGGATATGTTCTAAACACTCCTGAATGACGATTAAACTGCTTGCAATGAACACAAGTCATTATAGACGAGTCTTCCTGATACTTCCTGTTTCACTTTTATTTATACAGGTCCACAGGAGACGGTAGCATGCTGGGAGACGGCAGCTATTTTCTGCTCTCGGGAAGTCAAACAGGCCACAATTAATCAGAGAGACACGCCGACGTCAGGAGGGGAAAGAGAAAGCCTCTGTCTAGAGCGGCTGGTCTTTAAATGGAGGTTGACTGAAAACAGAAAATTCACAGATGAAAGACCGAATTAAAAGGGTACATAAGTAATGGCCATAAAGCCTGTGGTTTTCCCCATTCGGCAGCTCAACGGTTAATTCCCCCCCCCCCATCCTGATAGCACAGAGCCCAATCTATCAGCTCCCCCGTTAGATCACCCTTTAAAAAGGGATGGTTTGGCTGTTTTGATGCACTTCCCCATAGCCAGTGTATGACTTCAAGTAGATGGCGGTCGGCACGCCTCCAGTTGGGTAAAAACAGACGACAGTAGCAGCATGGGAGCAAAGCAATGTACTGCTGTCGCAGCAAACGTGTTGTGGACATCTACACAATCAATATCAGTTGAAGTATACACTATATTTACAATATTTCTCCAGTTTACCTATACAGTCGATGTTTATCTATGCTCTCGCCAAAGCCTCCATTGAAGACCCGGTCCCTTTACCCAGCAGAAGACAGCGGTTACTGTTGTTACGCTGCCTTGACTACGCTGGGCTCTGGGTGCTAAAGGAGTGTGGCCATGGATGGATACACCGCCTTTAGTTCCCCGTTGGAAAGGCAGTCTCAATGGCTGTCTCAATGGCTGTCTCAAGAAAGGCTGTCTCAATGGTGAAATATTCCAAATATATATATATATTTTTTCTTTCTTAGTTGTCTAAATCACATCCACAGCAGTACATCACTTTCCTTCCGAGCTGGTCCTCCTGTCTGTTTCTCCAAAGTCCATTCATGCACTGACTCTGGAGAAGTAGCTCATACAACCCCACTTCCAAACATCCAAACTGTCCCTTTAAGAAACCGGAGCAGGTCAAATGGAAACAGGGAAATAGCCTGCGATACATAAGCTTGACAGAAGACGAGGCAATCACAACAGAAAAGAAACAAACACGACCTGTAAACAGAGGATTCATCTGCAGTTTTATAGTTGTGTTTTATAGTTATGTGCCATAGTGGGGACAGGCAGGCCTACAGCAGTGTGCAGTGTGGACAGTTGAGTGTGTTGGTGGAATACCTGGTGACGACAGGGAGTCACACACATGCATAGAGTGGGAGGCTGCTGGGAGTGCAGGCTGTGTGTGTTTAAGCCATCCAAGTGCCTCTGCACACACACCTCTGAGCTGTACCACTCCCTACAAGGAAACACCAGGGTCAGCACTCTCCATCTCAATGCTGCGCGCGGACACACAACCACATGGACACATATACACGCATGGAGCAGCTGCATCGACACATTCAGCAAGACAAGTCAATGCATCTGTAAAATACATACACTCATTCAACAGGACCCAACATGGAAGTCACACAGCGGGTTGTGGGAAGGTGTATTTTAGAAAGAAGGCTCTGAAACTGAACTAAAAAGTTAAAGGTGCTACGTGACAGATTCAGAGAATATGGAGGGATTGCCTCTGCACGGCTGAGCTCAGGGAGACATGGCTCCAGGACGTCTTCCCACAGCAGCTAGTTTTCTGCTGCTATAGTAATGCTCATGACTGGATTATTATTAAAGAGGCAGCTTCTATAATCAGATCCACTCTGGATTCTTTAGGAAAGAGTCAGCTCTAGGTTCCCCTCTAGTGTCAGTTCCTGCTTGGTTTATACATTGTTCTTTTTGTTTTTACAAAGCAAAACTACTTAGTTAGGTTTAGGCAACAACATGCTTCAGTTAGATTTAGGCAACATAGCTACTATTCTACATAGCAGGCAAACACAGGGTTAAACACTTGTGTTGGTTTGACCATCCATCTCGCCGACCTCCTCACTTCTTTGCTCTTTGCACTGACTAATGACGCGGATGAGTTTACATTTATATACTACTCAAAATAAACCAGGATAGCATGTGAAAGATACACAATTGGTGGCTGGATGATGTTCACTGGTGCAGCACAACACTGCGACCCCACAATGAAGACACTTAACGTGAGAGAAAGATAGTGGTCTGGGCTCAATGTTGACCAACTGCATCAAGTCAGTGTTGACTATGTCCACCATCTCCTCTCACTTCATAGGCAGTATGAGCCATATGAGGAACATATTTAAACCTGCAACAATCTGAGCTGCAGCGGACTCGCTCAAGATGGAAATATAGCAAAAACATTAGTTAGGACAACATAACCTCCCTCCCAAACAATAATCATTAACACATTCGTCTGTTATCACCATATCCTTATTATCAATATGCTTTTATTATCAATATATATAGGTTTTTACGTTGCAAAAACAATATATATATATATATATATATATATATATATATATATATATATATATATACATATATATACATATACTTGTTGGAAAAAACTAAAGGAAAGAAAGAGACTTAAAATAAAACATACATGAAACATGCAACTTATTTGTCATACAAGCTTTCACTTCACTAAAAAAGGCACAAAGACATCTGTGTCGGACTTCCTCAAATTACAATACATGTATAATAGATCAAATGTGATATTTCCATCATGGTTTTCCATCACTTGAGCTCTCACTGCAGCTCTTTGAATCCTCTTCTTCTCCTGCAGTGATTTAAAGTCGCTCCACCGGCGGATGCCTCCATCAACCAACTCCTAACATTCGCCTCGCAGTCTGATGACGAGAAAACAAAGCCGGCTCACTCATGCAGCACTGGCCTGCCGTGCACCGGGGTTTGATTGAAAGAGACAGCTGTTCACCTCCTGAATTAAAATAAATGTGAATAACAGGTAACTGAATAAATGCGTTACATTTGATTAAATAAATCAAGGCACACATTCCAACTCATTGTGCCTGGGCCTCACTCTCAGCTGTATTCACATCCACTTACAGCCCCGGGCGCTAATGAATGCACGTATTATTTGGCATCCTAATAATACACACAAACACACACACTGTCCTGTATCTCAGTTGTGTCTGTCACTTTGGATCAGACCACAACACCACATCTCCTTCCACCTCTATGTCTGTGAGAGTGATTAGCAGCATCACATTCTCCATACATTGTACAGTGGCTCCGTCACGGATCATCTATCAGAACCGTAATCGTGAACTGAACAGAGTGGAGATTAGATAAGAGTCCAGGAGGCGGAAGGAGGACGAGGTGTCCTGAAGAAAGGACAAAAAGAGTAGGGACGCCCAGAGAAACATAGTCGCGCTACTTGTTAGTGTATGTGACCAGACAGCCAACTCGACCGTGGATAAAGCCGGCTGAGGCTAACCAGGACTAACAAAAGTTACAGTATCCCGAGACCGGGGTTTATGTAAGAGATAAATGCAACGCGGTGCGGCCACAGAGCGTCCATAAGGAGTGGACGTGTCATCGTGAGGTCGCCCGTTGGTTTGTGGACTGATGTTTTGAAGCCAAGAGTTTGGCGGTTTCGCCTTCGTCATGTTGGATCACAGCCGGCGCCATGTTGGATCGCAGCCGGCGCCATGTTGGATTACAGACGGCGCCATGTTGGATCGCAGACGGCGCCATGTTGGATTACAGCCGGCGCCATGTTGGATCGCAGACGGCGCCATGTTGGATCGCAGCCGGCGCCATGTTGGATCGCAGCCGGCGCCATGTTGGATCGCAGCCGGCGCCATGTTGGATCGCAGCCGACGTCATGTTGGATCGCAGCCGGCGCCATGTTGGATCGCAGCCGGCGCCATGTTGGATCACAGCCGGCGCCATGTTGGATCACAGCCGGCGCCATGTTGGATCACAGCCAGCACCATGCTTTTTTTCCCCCGCAACAAATGAACAGAAGTGACTATGTTTGGAAATCGGAGGAGTAACATAGGATGCCATTTACGTCTGGAGTAGCGTCAGCAATTTGTCAATCACAGTCAACAACTCTGAATGACCATCATTTACTAAATGAACATCACGCTGTATTGAAGAAGACTTGAAACTAGAGATTGAGACCAAAAACTAATGTTTACAATGTTTACTGAGGGAATACATCAAGAGAAGTAGAGTCATTTATATAGACTTCTATACAACCAGAGGAGTCGCCCCCTGGTGGTCAGTAGAGAGAATGCAGCTTTAAGACATGAAGCATAGACTTCTATACAACCAGAGGAGTCGCCCCCTGGTGGTCAGGAGAGAGAATGCAGCTTTAACACATGAAGCATAGACTTCTATACAACCAGAGGAGTCGCCCCCTGGTGGTCAGGAGAGAGAATGCAGCTTTAACACATTAAGCATAGACTTCAATACAACCAGAGGTGACGCCCCCTGGTGGTCAGGAGAGAGAATGCAGCTTTAAGACATGAAGCATAGACTTCTATACAACCAGAGGAGTCGCCCCCTGGTGGTCAGGAGAGAGAATGCAGCTTTAACACATGAAGCATAGACTTCTATACAACCAGAGGTGACGCCCCCTGGTGGTCAGGAGAGAGAATGCAGCTTTAACACATGAAGCATAGACTTCTATACAACCAGAGGAGTCACCCCCTGGTGGTCAGGAGAGAGAATGCAGCTTTAACACATGAAGCATAGACTTCTATACAACCAGAGGAGTCACCCCCTGGTGGTCAGGAGAGAGAATGCAGCTTTAACACATGAAGCATAGACTTCTATACAACCAGAGGAGTCGACCCCTGGTGGTCAGGAGAGAGAAGGCAACTAACAAGGTTTACTTTGTGGTTCAATTGTGGGTAACTGTATCAACGACTACGTTTACATATGCACACTCATATGCCTTTATTATTCAGAATATGACAATATTCCAAATTTGATATGGCTCATGTCACCGTCATATTCTGTTTGGATCTCATGAATCAGGCCTTGAGCTTTTTGTGATTTAGACATGTGGGATTTACCGATGTTATTGGAGCGTTCTGTGGACATGTTTACAGGGCATTTGGTATATGCATCTCAATATGGGTTTTTACAGCAGATTTAGACACACAGCCTCAAAGCCGACATTTTTGGATCGGAAGGAGAAGCACATTTTAAACTATATCCATCCATCCATCCATTATCACCCGCTTATCCGGGGTCGGGTCGCGGTGGCAGCAGGTTCAGCAGGCCGACCCAGGCTTCCCTCTTACCCGCAACACTTTCCAGCTCATTCTGGGGGATCCCGAGGCGTTCCAAGGCCAGCCGGAAGATATAATCCCTCCAGCGTGTCCTCGGTCTTCCCCGGGGCCTCCTACCAGTTGGACGTGCCCGGAAAACCTCCAATGGGAGGCGTCCAGGAGGCATCCTGACTAGATGCCCGAACCACCTCAGCTGAGTCCTTTCGACACGAAGGAGCAGCGACTCGACTCCAAGCTCCCCACTGATGTCCCAGCTCCTTACCCTATCTCTAAGGCTGAGCCCGGCCACCCTACGGAGGAAGCTCATTTCGGCCGCTTGTATCCGAGATCTCGTTCTTTCGGTCACGACCCAGAGTTCGTGACCATAGGTGAGGGTTGGAACGTAGACCGACCAGTAAATGGAGAGTACAGCGCCTGTTTTACTGCTGCAGCCGCACCGATCCGCCTGGCGATCTCCCGCTCCACCTTACCCTCACTCGTGAACAAGACCCCGAGATACTTGAACTCCTTCGCTTGGGGTAGGCAGTTTGCCCCCACCTGGAGGGAGCAATCCGCCGGTTTCCGGCAGAGCACCATGGCCTCAGATTTGGAGGTGCTAACTCTCATCCCTGCCGCTTCGCACTCGGCTGCAAAACGCCCCAGTGAATGCTGGAGGTCACGGTCCGAGGAGGCAAACAGGACCACATCATCCGCAAACAGCAAAGAGGCGATCCCGAGACTCCCGAACCGGATCCTCTCCGCCCCCTGGCTGCGCCTAGATATCCTGTCCATGAACAGGACCGGTGATAAAGGGCAGCCCTGGCGGAGGCCAACACCCACCGGGAACGTGTCTGACTTACTACCGAGGAGACGAACACAGCTCCTACTGCAGGCGTACAGAGACCGGATGGCCCGTGCCAACGGGTCCGGCACCCCATACTCCCGCAGCACCTCCCACAAAAAACCCAGAGGGACCCGGTCGAAAGCCTTCTCCAGGTCTACAAAGCACATGTAAACTGGTTGGGCAAACTCCGAGGACCCCTCCAGTAATCTTGCGAGGGTAAAGAGCTGGTCCACTGTTCCACGACCGGGACGGAATCCGCACTGTTCGTCTTGAATCTGAGGTTCGACAAGCGGTCGGAGCCTCCTCTCCAGCACCCTGGCATAAGCTTTTCCCGGGAGGCTGAGCAGTGTGATACCACGATAGTTCGAGCACACTCTCCGGTCCCTCTTCTTGAAGATGGGAACCACCACCCCGGTCTGCCAGTCCATGGGCACTGTTCCCGACCCCCATGCGACACTGAAAAGGCGTGTCAACCAAGACGGCCCAACAATGTCCAGCACTTTCAGCATCTCAGGGCGGATCTCATCCACCCCTGGCGCCTTGCCACCAAGGAGCTTTTTGACTACCTTAGCGACCTCTGCCAGGGATATGGGTGAATCCACCCCAAAGTCTTCCGGCGCTGCCCCCTCTCCAGGGGACATGTTGGCCGGGTTTAGGAGTTCCTCAAAGTGCTCTTTCCACCGCCCGACGATGTCCCCAGTCCGGGTCAGCAGTTCCCCCCCCCCCCTGCTGAGAACAGCCTGGGGTAGACCCTGCTTTCCCTTCCTGAGCCGTCGGATGGTTTGCCAGAACTTCCTTGAGGCCAACCGAAAGTCCTTCTCCATGGCCTCCCCGAACTCCTCCCATGCCCGAGTTTTAGCCTCCGCGACCATCGCCGCTGCAGCCCTTCTGGCCCGCCGGTACCCGTCAGCTGCTTCAGGAGACCCCTGGGCCAGCCAGGCCCGAAAGGCCTCCTTCTTCAGTTTGACGGCTTCCCTCACCCCCGGTGTCCACTACCGGGTTCTCGGGTTGCCGCCACGACAGGCACCGATGACCTTCCGGCCACAGCCCCGAGCAGTCATGTCCACAATAGAGGCTTTGAACAAGGTCCACTCGGATTCCATGTCCCCAGCCTCCCTCGGGATTTGTGAGAAGTTCTTCCGGAGGTGGGAGTTGAAGACCTCCCGGACAGGATCCTCTGCCAGACGTTCCCAGTTCACCCTCACTACACGTTTGGGCTTGCCAGTTCTCTCTAGCCGAGTCCCCCGCCATCTGATCCAACTCACCACCAGGTGGTGATCAGTTGACAGCTCTGCTCCTCTCTTCACCCGAGTGTCCAAGACATACGGCCGCAGATCAGATGATACGATTACAAAGTCGATCATTGATCTCCGGCCTAAGGTGTTCTGGTATCAGGTACACTTATGAGCCACCTTATGTTCGAACATGGTGTTTGTTATGGACAAACTGTGGCTAGCACAGAAGTCCAACAACAAAACACCATTCGGGTTCAGATCGGGCAAGCCGTTCCTCCCAATCACGCCCGCCAGGTTTCTCTGTCATTGCCCACGTGAGCGTTGAAGTCTCCCAGGAGAACTATGGAGTCGGCAGGCGGCGCCCTTTCCAGGACCCCTCCCACCGACTCCAAGAAGGCCGAATACTCCGAAATGCTGTTCGGTGCATGAGCACAAACAACAGTCAGAGCCTTACTCCCCGCAACCCGTAGGCGCAGGGAGGCGACCCTCTCGTTCCCCGGGGAAAACTCCAACACAGCGGTGCTCAGCCGGGGGCTCGTGAGTATCCCCAATCCCGCCCGGCGCCTCTCACCCTGGGCAACTCCAGAAAAGGACAAAGTCCAACCCTTCTCCAGGAGCTTGGTTCCAGAGCCCATGCTGTGCGTGGAGGTGAGCCCAACTATATCTAGCTGGTACCGCTCCACCTCCTGCACCAGCTCCGGCTCTTTCCCCGCTAGTGAGGTGACGTTCCACGTCCCTAGAGCTAGTCTATGCCGCCAGCGATCGGCCCGCCCAGGTCTCCCGCCTGGCCCGCCGCCCGGTCTACATAGCACCCGACCCCGATAATTCTCCCCGCGGGTGGTGGGTCCACAGGGTGACTGCTGCTCCATGATGTTTTTTCGGGCAGAGCCCGACCGGGCCCCATTGGCAAAAGCCCGGCCACCAGACGCTCGCCGACGAGCTCCCCTCCTGTGTCTGGCTCCGGGAAGGTGCCCCAGTTTCCCTTGTCCGGGCAAGGTAGCTTCAGTCCGTGGGCTGCTTATCATCAGGATTTATTGAACCGCTCTTAGTCTGGGCTCTCCCCCGAGACCTGTTTGCCTTGGGAGACCCTACCAGGGGCTGATGCCCCAGACAACATAGCTCCCAGGATCACTGAGCCACTCAAACTCCTCCACCACGTTAAGGTGGTGATTCATAGGAGGAGATTTTAAACAATATGAAACATGGATATCAACAGGTTTTGGGATATGCGCAAAAAATCGCAACGTCAACCTTTTCGTCTCAGAATGGCGTCGACATGGGATTCCTTTGAAGGGCGCGACGAGCTCACATGATGCTGGTAAACTGTTAACGCAGCCGTTGGACATATACATCATGTTGGATGGACTAGCCTTTCAGATGGATGGATGGACTAGCCTTTCAGATGGATGGATGGACTAGCCTTTCAGATGGATGGACGGACTAGCCTTTCAGATGGATGGACTAGCCTTTCAGATGGATGGATGGACTAGCCTTTCAGATGGATGGATGGATGCACTAGCCTTTCAGATGGATGGACTAGCCTTTTAGATGGATGGATGGATGGACGGACGGACGAACGACAGTCCCCGTCCTTTGAAGGACAAGGAGCTTCTAACGTGGTTGAGTTAAGGTCCCACGCTGCCTTTCATTTGCAGGATTATCTTCTGAAACGACTAATCTCAAGAATCTATAAGGACATTGTGTCAAAGTCACACACTAAAACAGGGCTGGGCTTTACTGTGTACGGAAAATCCTTGACTCCTTGAACTCAGATTCCTTCCTTTCTTTTACTACCTCTCTACCTTGGTGCACAATGTATTTTTGGCAGAGGCTCAAAGGATGACATTTTACACGCCTTTCCAAAAATAATGTGGGCAGCAGCCAATGAGGAAGCTGATTGAGAGAGAGAGAGGTGGAGAGAAGAAAAGTCAGGTTTCAGTATTAACGATACACAAGTTACTCTCTCTCTCAGACGCACTGCAGTAGTCTCTCTCTCTCTCTCTCCTCTCTTTTTCCGATCCACTCCTCCGTTCGGCTTTCTCAGCAGGTTACCACTATCCCATAAGCAGAATAACACACACACACGCACACATGCACGGACATGTGCACACACACACACACACGCACACAGCAACGTACGGATACCTCAGGGTTAGAGTGGCAGTTTCTGCAGCAGCTCCACTGTAAGGGACCTAATTCACAGCTGTGTTGATTGACAGGTAAACAGAATAAACAGAGAGGAGGCACGAGCTGATAACACTATGGATTTGTGTCAATAAGCAGATACAGTTACGCATCTGAATGTTACCGTCTTCAATATGAAATGAAGAGATGTGCCACAGTAGCATCAGATATGTATCATATTGTGTGGTATGAATGGAGAAGTCCAATGCAGAACACACCCCCCAGGTTCTTTGTCCCGGAGAAGCAGCAGTCAGCAGAAAAAGAGTCCAAACTAGCATCCCTACACATGAGAAAGCACACCTCATTCATGGGTTATTCCCATAAAACTTTGGTCAGTATGAAAACATCTTCTTTTGACTCACGTTTAAACAGTGGTTGCATGTATTGTGATGCCGTTACATCCATTACACCACTCGCTGTCACTCAGTGTTAAAACTGCAGTTGGTAACTAGTATGAGAAGGACTGTGGTCGAACCTGTATGTTTAATTCTTCTTTCTTTATTTGTATCCTTGTCTCTTATCACTTGATAACCCCTAGGGCAGGTATTGTCACACCCCTTCGTACCATCTTCTAAGCTCTCCAGTCTAAAGTTTAAACTTGTTTTAATATTAAAGAAATTAATTTAATTAACTCTTTATATCTGTGGAAATGTGCAATTAAATTAACAAACACTGAAAAAACTAATATCGTGACACAATTTCACCAGTGAAAAACAATTTGGTTCATCCTGACTCAATTTACACAAACTTTCTCACTTTACAGCTCGAAATTAACTAAATTATGGTTCTGAAAACAGAGTCTGAGTTCATGTTTGATCTGCCCAGTTTACATATATACAGTATATGCCAAATAAAAAATTCAAATATATATATATATATACTGCAAGCCAAAGGCCGGGCCACTCTGCTGCAGCGATTCCATTACAAGCTGTGTAACAATACACTCTGCTGCCTCGGATCTGACCTTGTAATTATACCGCTTATGGTAAATACCGCTTGTTCTGATCCCGAATCAGTGATTAAGAGTCAAAGAGCAACTTCTGCCTCCAGCCTCTGCTTGTCTGTCAAGGTCACTGTGTCGGTGTGTGTGTGTGTGTGCGTGTGTGCGTGTGTGTGTGTTATTCTGCTTATGGGATAGTGGTAACCTGCTGAGGAAGCCGAACGGAGGAGTGGATCGGAAAAAGAGAGGAGAGAGAGAGAGAGAGACTACTGCAGTGCGTCTGAGAGAGAGTAACTTGTGTATCGTTAATACTGAAACCTGACTTTTCTTCTCTCCACCTCTCTCTCTCTCAATCAGCTTCCTCATTGGCTGCTGCCCACATTATTTTTGGAAAGGCGTGTAAAATGTCATCCTTTGAGCCTCTGCCAAAAATACATTGTGCACCAAGGTAGAGAGGTAGTAAAAGAAAGGAAGGAATCTGAGTTGAAGACAACATTTCAAACGACAACAGCTGTGCGGTCTAATCATCTGCAGACAGATATTAGAACAGATCACTTTTTACCCCAAAATAGATATAACTGTAAATAAGGGCACATCTGCACTGCACTGTTATGTAAGCCTGTGTATGTGTGTGTGCACGTGCTGGATAACAGAGGGAGTGGCGTTGCAGAGGGTACAGTAACACGCCATCACCTCATCCATCTGGCCTCCGCTAATTAACACTGCTGCAGGACACACACACACACACACACACACACACACACACACACACAGATCTCTGACTCTGAGAGCACGAGCGGGACAAGAAGCAGTGGGGAGGAAGACACAGTCTTCAACGCATAAGGACAGAGGGAGGAAGGAGATGAAGAAGGTGACGAAAGGAGGAGTGACGGGAAGGAAGCGATGTTTTGTTTCTGTGTTGCATTAACTCAATCAATCATCTAAAAGACCGTGGCCCTCTTACATCTGTATGAGACGTTTTCAACTAAATCCAACAGTAGCGACCTGTCAATCACAGTAACCCCGCCCTAAAGCATCCCCTGCTTTATGGTCTGTTTGACTCTGAATAACCATAATTCACTAAATGAACATCACACTGTATTGAAGAAGACTTGAAACTAGAGATTGAGACCAAAAACTAATGTTTACAATGTTTACTGAGGGAATACATCAAGAGAAGTAGAGTCATTTATATAGACTTCTATACAACCAGAGGAGTCGCCCCCTGGTGGTCAGGAAAGAGAATGCAGCTTTAACACATGAAGCATAGACTTCTATACAACCATAGGAGTCGCCCCTGGTGGTCAGGAGAGAGAATGCAGCTTTAACACATGAAGCATAGACTTCTATACAACCAGAGGAGTCTCCCCCTGGTGGTCAGGAGAGATAATGCAGCTTTAACACATGAAGCATAGACTTCTATACAACCAGAGGAGTCGCCCCCTGGTGGTCAGGAGAGAGAATGCAGCTTTAACACATGAAGCATAGACTTCTATACAACCAGAGGAGTCGCCCCCTGGTGGTCAGTAGAGAGAATGCAGCTTTAACACATGAAGCATAGACTTCTATACAACCAGAGGAGTCGCCCCCTGGTGGTCAGGAGAGAGAATGCAGCTTTAACACATGAAGCATAGACTTCTATACAACCAGAGGAGTCGCCCCCTGGTGGTCAGTAGAGAGAATGCAGCTTTAACACATGAAGCATAGACTTCTATAAAACCAGAGGAGTCGCCCCCTGGTGGTCAGGAGAGAGAATGCAGCTTTAACACATGAAGCATAGACTTCTATACAACCAGAGGAGTCGCCCCCTGGTGGTCAGAGATAATGCAGCTTTAACACATGAAGCATAGACTTCTATACAACCAGAGGAGTCGCCCCCTGGTGATCAGTAGAGAGAATGCACATTTTAGACACTTCCACATTGGCTTCACTTGACAGAACCCAGGGTTGCTATCTGATTGGAACCCAAACAAAAAACTTTTGTGCACCAGATTCACTAAACATGTACATATGTCCCCTCAGTGTGACCTCAGGAAGATGAGGTCAAACAAAGCTACAGAAGCCCCGGGTAGAGAGATGCTACAGTGTGCCACTCGTTTCCGCTCGTTACATACATAGTGTCTTTTTAAAATACAGTTGGGTATTCACAGGAAATGTACAGTTTCCGCTCATTGATGCAACACTGTCTTTTCAAAATAAACATCCACCATTGGTATAGCAATAAAGGTACTTGGCTATGTTGTGGTTTGACTTCAAACAAGTAGGTTTTCTATGTAAAATGAGTACGCTTGTTACGTGACTCAAATTAATTAACGTTGACTTGGCTTCAAACAGGATGTGGACAGCGGGTGAAAGTCTGTGTTTGTTTGACCCATTGAACCCCCCCTCCCACCAACCCCACGCTGACTTTATTGCTCTTTACACTACTCACTTGCTTTGTGTAATAAAACTGTGGGGCTACCCTGCGCTCGACTCAAAGTACTCACACGTACAGTATACTATACAAAGTTAGTGGTGCGGTGGTTGTGCAGAGCCACACTGAGCATGCTGCGTGGGTTCGGGGAGCAACACACAAAGTCAGACTGTGTACAACAAATAGAACAGTGTGGCTGCGCTTTGCATCATTCGTGATGAAAAGCCCCGGTATGAATCGTACTTATTGGCCCTTTGCTTCTCTTAATGAACACAGCGCAGGGTGTTAGCCGTCTGTATGTCACGATAAAGGCTGCTGGGTGGTTGAGTGAGAGGAGGAAGAGGAGGATGGTTGTGGAAAGAAGAGGTGACCCCACTGAACACGGGGTCAGAGCCGCGGTTTATTTTTGGTCTGTGTGTGAATGTCGGCGTGGCTGCTGAAAATGTGTCAAGGTGGCAACAAAATGCGCTTATGTGGGAGCCTCCGTGTACATGTAAAAGAAATGTGTGTGTGGCATTAGCTGCAGTGTGTGTGCAGCTCTGTGTGTGTGTGTGTGTGTGTGTGAGGTGTCAAAACGAGGAGGTGCATAATTTCATTATATGAGTGTGTGTGTGTGTGTGTGAGGTGTCAAAACGAGGAGGTGCATAATTTCATTATATGAGTGTGTGTGTGTGTGTGTGTGTGTGTGTGTTTCCTGGCAGCACACAGGGGCAGCAGGTACGGTTCTGTGAGGTGGTGTGAGATGAGTCTGCAGGATTCTCTACCGTTCTACCTTTTCTTTTTTTAATGAAATGAAGGAAGTGAGACGGGTCAATACACTGAGATGCATTTAATCCAAACTGCAGGCAAGACTGCAGCGGAACAGAATTCTTAAATAGAGAGTCCTATTGCAACTGTGTGAATGTATACAGGTCACAAAGGCCTGCAGAGGTGTTTTGTGATGACAGAATGCTATTGCTTCATCACCGCTAACGAATCAATTTCACAAACTTCAAAGAGAAAACAGAAATCTAACTTCTGTCATGTTTTCAACCCCAAACAAGACCGTTCATGGACACCTAGATATCCATTACGGGCGTATTGCTTTACTCTGCGTCTACACGTGCTCTCTTTGCAGTACAAACTTCGTCATAACGTTTTAGTTGAGTTAGCTGATGCTGCAAAATATTAAAAGGTAGACTGTAGTTTATGAAGGGCATCTGGGAGAGAAGTTTTACGGAAATGTCTCCAGTCAGATCAGAAAAAATAAGTTCATGCCACAATGTAATGTCCCGCCAGTGTGCGTTAGGAGGACGACGTTATCAACAGTAAACGCCGTATTTGCGTAGTGCAGAGCGGCAGCGATTAGCTAGCTAGCGGGTCACACACACATCTTCCTTTTACATTGTGGGTATTGAATGGTACTCAATGAGTATCGCTATCCCTTTAAGGGGACTGGTATCGGCACTATAATTGTTTTAAACCACATGCTGCCCTACCGAAAGCTGTGCATATCATTTTCTTGAATGCTCATGTTTCTCAACCACTTGGACTTTTTCAGTTATGTTGCGCAATTCATTTAGTGCATATAATCCTATCTCAACTGTTGGGAATAAAATAAAAGACCCAAATATGACCCGAAATGTACATTTTATACATTAAGCTGTATCATTTGTCACCCGTTTGAATTTCTAGTGCCAAATTGGAAAGTTTGGCCCGAAGAGAGTGGAGCTGAGGAAATGCCAGGGGGTCAATAAAACATCAGGTTGATCTTCTCGAGTCGTCACATACGACGGACGCTTGGTCGAGATCATCTTGGAGTTACTTGGCGTTAGGCAACAAACCTACTTGGTGAGGTTTAGTAAAAAGATCATGGTTTGGGTAACATTACGTAACGTACTTAATTTAAAACAAGTCAACGTGGACTTTCCGTCGATTTTCCACTAACGGCCAAACAGTGAAAATTCAAAGGACGGCGTCAAAACGTCGGTACTTGACGCCCCTGATAACGGAAAGAGGCAGTGAATACGCACAGAAAGCGCTATGTCATCCTGGCCAGTACATATTGTGTGTCCTTAGACTGACTAACCACTGCTGATTAATCCTGCAGCATCATCAGGCAAAAAAAACTAACTCATCCGAATGGAACTATAAAAAGACACCGACCTGTGGGCGGTATCCAATGATTGGCTGACGTGTTGTCAATCCGCCTCCTGCACCGTGAACACATCTACCGCGTCCTCCACCATATGCACACCTGGCTCCCGAACACTATCCTCCTCCCACAGACCCTTTTGGGGTCAGCCTGATGGCAGCGAGCGTCCTCCCCCACTCAAGTGTCCTTGATCTAAATGTACTGAATCCCGCTCTCGGGACTGACCGTGTCAGCTGACCGACGAGGAAGTAAATCTTCCATCACCCCCATGAGCGATCCTCGCTCTGCACCTCCGTGTTACCGCCACGCGTCTGGGACCCTCACCTTGACCCGGCTGTCTGCGGAGTCATTAGCAGGAGAGGATGCTACGGTCCGGTTTCAAAATAGTCACGGGGCTGAGGGTTGTACTGTGATACAGTGAATGGTGCACAGTCACAGATTTGTAAATATCATGCTTCCTGCATGGTTCCACTCATTCACTTGTTCGGAGAATATATATTGGAATAATAGAAGAATATGGTGCAAAGCTGCGTACATACAAGTACTGCCGTGGTGAAGACTTCACAGATCAGTGGCTCCACTGTTGCTATTTGTGGATTTTCTGACCTTGAATATATTTTTCAAGGCCCCCGTCCAGCTCTGGGCTCCTGAATGCACTCAACTTTCCAATGACTGTCAGCAGCCATTAGGAGCATGAACGGTGCAGACTCCCTCAGTAAGGCCAACTCCAAACGTACGTTGGAGCTAAGCAGCAATCATCTGAAGGTAGAACAGGGTTTGATATGTGTCGCCCTGGAAGTTTTAATAGTCATTATTCCATCGGGACATACGCATGACATCAGGGCGAAAGCAAGGCGCAGGACTCAAAGTCCCCGCAGGCTGTGTAGAGAATGCAGCATGTCAGCAGAGCAGCCGCTTCAGTCGGCAGTATCACAAAGGATGCGCTCGGGCACAGTACAGCTGTTTAGGTCACATGCTCAGGGCCTAATACGCAATCACTGTGCTGTAGTTCCATGAGTGAAAAGAGAGGAAGAAAGACTTAAAGCTTAAAAATACACACAGCCTGTGCAGACGGATTAAAATAGGATCGGATCCGTCAGACGCACAAGACAGACGACTGATAAACACAGCTGGAGGGCCTCCTTTGTAGACAGGATGCAAGGCCTGTACACATGATCAGTGGCTGGGTAGTCTCGCGCTGGTGTGAGCCATTGTTTCTGATGGAGAGGGTCAAAGCTTGTGGCAGCTCTGGGCTGTTGCGCACTGCCATTTGAAAAGTTACTGTGATGGACTTTTAACTGACTATGAAACTATCTCAATTTAATTATAGAGGACTTACATTAGGCCAGTGGTTCTCAAACCTTTTCTGTCACGCGCCACTTTGGAAGAAGAACAATGTTCATGCCCCAACAAAATGGTCCATGCTGACTTTTTATTGTGACTCCTCATCTGTGCTTTTTCAAATAATAGAATAAAGAAAATTGCAATATTTGTTAGAACAATGCAAACAAAGTTAGATATGTGCAAAAAAGCACACTGACAAAGGAATAGCTTACTGGGACTACAAATAACCTGCACTGGATATCTTTTCAAGATAATAACAATAAGTGCAACCTGTGAAAAACTAAACAAGTTCAAATATTTGTCAATAAAAAGTTGTACACTGCATACATTTTCAAAACAATAACGCGCAACCTGTGCAAAACTAAATGAGTGCAGTGTGTCAAGTTGTATTAGTATTAGTGGCTGCATGAGCCGGCTTTCCACTACAAATCTTTAAACTGGGTTGCAGGCTTGATACAGCCACTCTCAATTCATGCTCAATGTTGAGCTCTTGTTTTGAAGGGCAACAGCAGAAAAGCCGATATCAATTCATGCTCAATGTTGAGCTCTTGTTTTGAAGGGCAACAGCGGAAAAGCCGATATCAATTCATGCTCAATGTTGAGCTCTTGTTTTGAAGGGCAACAGCAGAAAAGCCACTCTCAATTCATGCTCAATGTTGAGCTCTTGTTTTGAAGGGCAACAGCAGAAAAGCCACTCTCAATTCATGCTCAATGTTGAGCTCTTGTTTTGAAGGGCAACAGCGGAAAAGCCGATATCAATTCATGCTCAATGTTGAGCTCTTGTTTTGAAGGGCAACAGCAGAAAAGCCACTCTCAATTCATGCTCAATGTTGAGCTCTTGTTTTGAAGGGCAACAGCAGAAAAGCCACTCTCAATTCATGCTCAATGTTGAGCTCTTGTTTTGAAGGGTACCACTGCGTCCCACTAGAGAGGAGCGCCCCACAGTTTGAGAACCACTGCTTTAGGGAATGAGACAATCAGTGAGAAGATGGTCTAACTCTATATAGTTATTCTTAAAGCCGGTCTGAATTCTGCTGAAATTAAGCAGGTTCACCAGAAACTTCTTCGGCTCAGACTACAGCGAAGACCAGTCCACCACTGACGGACCCACATCCGGCTTCCGGAGCTCCAGGGAAGGAAGAGAGGTCGGCGCCTGTCAAGAGCGCCTCCTTCTCAGGCCAGGAGCAGAGCTCAGCTGGGAGCCAACACCAGCCGGGCCGTACGGCCGGGCCCCGCTGGAGGGAAGTGCACTTGAGTACCAGAACCAGGACTGAGCGGCAGACTGTCAGACGCCTGCTGTGGTGAAATGACCACAGGTAACTTTGTGGTAAAACCGTTGCACTTTGAACCTGTTAATAGTGAATGCAGTCCAGAATAAAAGAGTAATATACTGAATATTACTCGTTTTACAACAGAGAGCAGACGGTCAAAACGAAAGCTCACAGAATTCATCGGATGAGCCTTATTGTGATTCTTATTTTGACAAAAAGATGTTAAAAGATTGTGATATATATAATAATCGGGATCTCTACATTGAAGAAAAGAATACAAAAAAATCATCTTGGCCAGATGATAATCAAGATTATGTTCTTCAATGTAGAGATCCCGATTATTATATATATATATATCACAATTGTCCCCAATGCGATTGTTTTCCTGCTATGGCGAAGGCATGACCTGCCCTTGTCTGGCTCTGATTGGCTTACTCTGATATTCTTACCCCAACCAAACACACTCCTCATGCCTAAACCTAACCAAGCCAACCAGCCAAGGCAACGGGCACTAGCCAATCAGAGTACAGTGGGCATTTTGCCATAGCGGAATTTAGCTTTTAGCATTAGCGCAAAGCCTTCCTAATAACTGTGTTTTCTACCGAGCTTTCTGCCCCAGTACGGGTAGTTCAGCGTTCTCTTTTGTTTCCCAAATGTAGCGCTTGAAACTAGAGATTGAGACCATGAACTCATGTTTACAATGTTTACTGAGAGTAGTCATTTATATAGACTTCTATACGACCAGAGGAGTCGCCCCCTGGTGGTCAGGAGAGAGAAGGCAGCTTTAACACATGACGCATAGACTTCTATACAACCAGAGGAGTCGCCCCCTGGTGGTCAGTAGAGAGAATGCAGCTTTAACACAAAGCATAGACTTCTATACGACCAGAGGAGTCGCCCCCTGGTGGTCAGGAGAGAGAATGCAGCTTTAACAGATGAAGCATAGACTTCTATACAACCAGAGGAGTCGCCCCCTGGTGGTCAGGAGAGAGAATGCAGCTTTAACAGATGAAGCATGGACTTCTATACAACCAGAGGAGTCGCCCCCTGGTGGTCAGGAGAGAGAATGCAGCTTTAACACATGAAGCATAGACTTCTATACAACCAGAGGAGTCGCCCCCTGGTGGTCAGGAGAGAGAATGCAGCTTTAACAGATGAAGCATGGACTTCTATACAACCAGAGGAGTCGCCCCCTGGTGGTCAGGAGAGAGAATGCAGCTTTAACAGATGAAGCATGGACTTCTATACAACCAGAGGAGTCGCCCCCTGGTGGTCAGGAGAGAGAATGCAGCTTTAACACATGAAGCATAGACTTCTATACAACCAGAGGAGTCGCCCCCTGGTGGTCAGGAGAGAGAATTCAGCTTTAACACAAAGCATAGACTTCTATACAACCAGAGGAGTCGCCCCCTGGTGGTCAGTAGATAGAATGCAGCTTTAACACAAAGCATAGACTTCTATACAACCAGAGGAGTCGCCCCCTGGTGGTCAGTAGAGAGAATGCAGCTTTAACACAAAGCATAGACTTCTATACAACCAGAGGAGTCACCCCCTGGTGGTCAGGAGAGAGAATGCAGCTTTAACAGATGAAGCATGGACTTCTATACAACCAGAGGAGTCGCCCCCTGGTGGTCAGGAGAGAGAATGCAGCTTTAACAGATGAAGCATGGACTTCTATACAACCAGAGGAGTCGCCCCCTGGTGGTCAGGAGAGAGAATGCAGCTTTAACACATGAAGCATAGACTTCTATACAACCAGAGGAGTCGCCCCCTGGTGGTCAGGAGAGAGAATTCAGCTTTAACACAAAGCATAGACTTCTATACAACCAGAGGAGTCGCCCCCTGGTGGTCAGTAGATAGAATGCAGCTTTAACACAAAGCATAGACTTCTATACAACCAGAGGAGTCGCCCCCTGGTGGTCAGTAGAGAGAATGCAGCTTTAACACAAAGCATAGACTTCTATACAACCAGAAGAGTCGCCCCCTGGTGGTCAGGAGAGAGAATGCAGACACTTCCCACATTGGCTTGCTTCACTCTTTAGGGCAGCTCCATACTCTTGGATTTAATGGATGCAGACATTTAAAGAGCTATATGTGTTAGACAAGAATCCAAAGACAAGCTTTAAAACATTTCTGCAGGAACCTCTTCATGACATCCCAGTTTTATAATCTGCCAGTAGGCGATGAAATAAAAAAGTGTAAATGGCATTCTAACTGTTAAACATACAGCCTGCTGCTGATTATCCCTTTATTGACAGCACTCTGCCACTCTTATGAGGTATACCTGTGTGTGTGGCAGTATCATTGTGGTGAGTTCCAGTGTGCAGCAGTGTGTAAACGGAGAGATAGGGGATACTGAAGGCTGTGGGTCACCTTAGGGTGCCATCCATCCACCCGGCCAAATGGATCAATCGATAGAGGAACATTAATCTGTAGAAGCGTTCGCCTATAGCCCCGACAGGACAGGTCTGATTAGAATAAGAAATATGGACCCCCCCACCCCTGGCTAATGCTCGCACTCTGCCACAAGCACCCACACACACCCACACACACCCACCCCTCCTCCCGTCTCCAGTCTAGGGTGTCACTTTGCTGACACAAACAGTCTTAGCTGCGCAGAGAGCAACAGAAGAACACACTCTCTGTCTGTCTCAACTACAGGCATGAACAATTAGGATTGCCTGGGGCAAGTAAAATGCCACCTCTGGCTAGTAAATCTAGAAACTCCCTTGCCTGATCGGGTGAGTGGTAACAAGAGTATTAAACGCATTGTGTTGTTTTTCCCGGCGCTGATGATGGAGGAAGTAGCAAACAAGAGGGCCAGCTCGCTTCCTTCTCGTCTCTGTTGAGAGGTGGACCAACCGGGCGCTGGCACAGGTAAAGAAAGGTTTATCAGGTGCAAACGAGCATTTCACTTGTCCTGATAGGGTTGTATTTGTATGGTTTAATTAGGTGTTGTATGCAAAGCATCTGCTTTAGCCTAAAGGCTCACTTTCTCTCTCAATCACCCGTCTGGTCTCGATTGGGCAGTAGCCCTTTGGCGTCCTTACACAGAATCCACAAGGGACCCTTTAATTCAATTCAGTTTATTTTGTATAGCCCAATATCACACATCACAAACTCTCCTGAGAGGGCTTTACAATCTGTACACATACGACATCCCTGACCTTTGACCTCACATCGGATCAGGAAAAACTCCCCAAAAATAACCTTTGACAGGAAAAAAGGGAAGAACCCTTCAGGAGAGCAACAGAGGAGGATCCCTCTCCCCGGATGGACAGATGAATAGATGTCATGTGACCAGATGAACAGAGTTACAAAGTTACATAAACATTCAATGAATATGACAGAATGTATGAATAATGAGTAGTAGGCATGGACCACCATCCAGACCTCCACAATCCATGAGACAGAAGGAGGAAGACCTGTACAAGGCGCACATTCTAACTCCGGGGTAGACCCATAAGCGTCATGACTAGACACTCAGAGCAACTGACGTAGTATTAAGAGCACCAAAGTCTAAGGCTCTGGAGGGACGAGGGTTTGTTGAGTCAAACCAAAGCAGGTTTTAACCATGTTTAACCTTGTTTAACATTGTTTAACCTTGTTTAACCTTGTTTAACCATGTTTAACCTTGTTTAACCTTGTTTAACCTTGTTTAACCATGTTTAACCTTGTTTAACCTTGTTTAACATTGTTTAACCTTGTTTAACCATGTTTAACCTTGTTTAACCATGTTTAACCTTGTTTAACATTGTTTAACCTTGTTTAACCATGTTTAACCTTGTTTAACCATGTTTAACCTTGTTTAACCTTGTTTAACCTTGTTTAACCTTGTTTAACCTTGTTTAACCATGTTTAACCATGTTTAACCTTGTTTAACCTTGTTTAACCATGTTTAACCTTGTTTAACCTTGTTTAACCATGTTTAACCATGTTTAACCTTGTTTAACCTTGTTTAACCTTGTTTAACCTTGTTTAACCTTGGTTGTTTTCGATATGCAAGATCGTTTGTTGCTTCGCATCTATGACACCAAGTGCCCTTGTCCTGATTCATTTGCTGAAATAAAGATTGAACATGGCAATTACCTTTAGTCTTAGTTTTTATTTGATATAAATAAAATAAATAGTCAACTAAAATAGTCAAAATGTACTTTTGGGAAGTAGGTTGGTAAAACAGTTGAACCCTGCACTATGAGCTACTGTCTACAACGAGGTGTGAAGGCTCAACTCACACAACGGATGCCTTTGATTTGATACTAAATAGTTCATTGACTCCAACGCCACCAAGACTAAACTTACCCGAACCAACAGCACTAAAAGCAATGCCTCAAACCTTTGCTTTAAGTCAAATGAATTGAATAAAGAATGAACAATAGGTTCTAACATTTGTTGTCTTTGGTCTAAATGAGGATCCGAACATCCTAACAGTGAAGCCAGAGAGAGGAGCGAGGACACCCTGTAGATAACCAGCCAATTAACAATCCAGACAGAAAGGAACACGACATGTTGTGTAACAGATGAAAGAAATATGGAAACGTCTTGCATTAAAAGGTTGTGAACACTGCTGCGCCCTGTAGAGTAGTTGCTTTTCCAGACTTTTTAATCGTGCCCAAACACACCTTAAGCCACAGTGTAGACAAATGTTTTCAACCTTTGAGAATACTGTGGTACGTGCCAGCTGTTGATGTTGCTGGGTCAGTGCACTGATTAGCAGTGCGTAGCTAGTGGAGCAGGAGGAACATCTGAAGACCTCCAGCTAAAAAATGTGTGGTTGTTCGATCCGTCAACTACAGTTGAGGAGATAACTGTGGAGGATCAGAATAGTCTCTCTTATGACTCTTATTACCCATCGAGCTTACTTCTATAGGGAAATAAATAATGAAAATATACTATTCTCCTTTTCTGTCGACCCACTGGAAACCCCTCAAGAACCGCTGATGGAGAACTCAATTATACCGCGGATTGTTCCTTTGAACCGCTTTTGATCGAGGTTAAGGGGTAAGGAACTAGTCCATTTTGGGTTCGGGGTGGGCAGCTGGGGAAATGGGGTAATTGCTTTTTGTCTAAAGAGCCTGATTTGAAAGAATCGAAGAGATGGCTATTAGGCAAATCATATTTAGCTGAAAGGGATGAAAAGGGGGTAAAAAAACATCTTAATATAAATCATTAAAAGTTGCAAAAGACTGGGTCTTAACGGGATGGGGAGAATAAGGGATTGTTTAGGATTAGTGTGCGTTTCTAAACTGAGGCCAAATCTTGATAGTGTTAGTGACGACTGGGTTGTTACAGATTTTGGAGGCCACTATAGGGGGCTAGGAGCCAATAACGGAGTGCAGAGGGCTCTGCGACGACGATACCTCAGTGTGAACCCAAGGTGATATTACAGATGCAGAAATAACAAATAGGAATGGCTAAACCGCTTTCAGACTATTCTTTTGAGACAAACAGGTTTATAGATCCAAAAGAATGCATTAAACTGCTGATCAAGACTGCCAAAAACTGATTTATTGATACAGATAGAGCTGGAAAGCAGACAGAATACTCACAATCCTACGCTGTCCTTTAAAAATGTTTTAATGTAAACCAATTAGAGAGACAAAAATGAACAAAATACACAAAACATCAATTCATTTTCAAATAAATCTTGCTGTATTTGCTCAATGTGGCTGGTAAACGTCTTTCCCAACAATCAAAACAGTTATAACCCAAAACCAAAGTCCGTGCAGACACCTCATCATGCTTTTGAGAGTAGGAATCTGTAGTAGAGGAAGCTTGAGGGTTTGCATCTGTTGTCACAACAAGAACATAATGAATGACCCTCAATGAATCATTTTAGGAAGCTCCCCTTTAAAGAGTTTTCTTTATTACAGCTTTTACTGACAGCTAGCTCCCCAGGCTGATGCAACACATAGGCTAAGCTGTCTCTCCTGCCGCGTTCCAGGGGGACGTTGTGTATCTACTGTGTGTAACAACACATGACACATATTGACACACACAATTTGCTGAGCACGCCCCTCGAACTCGGACTAGCCAATCACAACGTAGCATTGTCTAGCTCCGACCAGGGTCTGACAACTATCCGTTGTCTTTATTTTCCGGCTGGTTTTGTGTATTTGGAGCTCGTCGTGGTTAATTGGTGTGTAATAGGCATTAGCACCTCTATGCTACGCTAGCTACTGAATGTCTACGCGGGCCCTTCTCGTAGATCCGTTTGCCTTCTCTCTCTGAAGTCACTTGAAGTAGATAAGGTTTCTGCAGGCAGTGCAGTTAGTGACAGTGTGGGCTCCATGGCCGATCCCAAAGCTTTAGCGAAATGAAACCAGCCCAGGACGTGAGTCGGACCCTCTGGTTTGTTCAGGTTGCTGAAGTCTACCACATACACCGTCATGCCACCAGAAACACTCCCCAACTTATGGTATGGTCTTGGTTTTATCAAACATAAAGTTTAGTTCTACACACTATCTGTGGAGATATTGGTACAGGTGTCTATTTATAAGGCATTCTTAGGTCTATGTATTTTACTTGTGATTTTGTATGTATTTTATTCTATTTAATGTAATGTCATCAATCCTATTGTTGAAGTTGCCTGCCAAGGTGTTTAAATGAATTATATATTATAATTAAGATGCAAGGGTACATACTGCACACTTTGCCTTTGCTATCTGTATGTTTGCAGCGTTTACGGTCAGGTGACCTTGCCACACCTTAGCTTTAGCCGAATCGATGCCTCTGGAGCTGTGTTACAGTAACGACTACCAGATAAATAGTGCAGGATTGACGATGTGTTTCTCCAGCTGTGAGTGGACAGAGAGGCTGCCGTGGTGTTTGATTGGTTTATCAGCGACAGATCTGCAGCTGCCTCTGCACTCCTCCGCCGACGCCCAGCACTGAATCTAATACCGCTCCAGTCCCGGGACAAATCCATCAATCTAACACACACACACACACCAAGAGCTCCATCTGAGCAACATTTCAAGCAGCAGTGTCACTGCTAAATTACATTCAAAAAGCCAAGTCTCTCAATATATTCGTCTGTCTATCCCTGATTCTCAAACACCCACCCTCAGAATCTCTGTCAATATCAATAAAGTCCGGTCTTTAGCTTCTTGTCACCATGATAACACATTCACCCACACACACTGCATATGTTCTTACACACTGATGCTGCTTATAGAGCTCGTTGAGCAGCGTAGACACACACAGGTAACATAAATATGCATTTTACAACCTACACATGGTATTAGGCAGCATTCATTTCTGAAATTCACCTGACACAGCAAATTAAACTTTCCTCAAAAACTCTCCCATTTGGACATTTCTGCAGCACAAAGTAGTGGTGAGTAGAGCGGACCAAATGTCCTTCTGCAAGGACACATGTTTCAATGTGTGCAATGATGCAACCTAATTTAATCTTGAATTGGACTGATATTATAAGCAAGTGGTCCGATATTTTGTCTAATAAACACAGAGTCGGTGCAGACGTATCCTTGGGTTGTGATTAGACTATTAGATTAGATTATGTATCAAGACTATCAAGAGTCTACAGCCATGTCGGCTGCTCTGTGAGGGGGTGCCGACAGCTGAATGCTATGCCATCTGCACGCAAACATGTTTATAATGAATAAATATGCTGATGACTGCTTTGTCCGCCACCTTATTAAAATATTACATATTATAACATATTAGCAAGCTCACTATACAAATGGAACGGACAGTCCCACTCAAATAAACGTTGTCCGCTGCGATGGCGTAGCGGTCTACACAGTTTGTACGAGCGGGCTAACTTCCGTACAAACTATGCAGACTCAGGGCGAGTTGCGGACGGTGAGATGAGGTTTTGCAGTAGCTACTAAAACGGGCAGCGGAGTGCTGACGCTACGAAGCGTAGGAAGCCGAAGTAGATGAGTGAGATTTAACAACTGTAGGCTTTATCTAGCTAGATAAGGCCATCCTGGCCAGTGGCAGTGCTAGGTCTAACTGTCACTCCGCCTCACTCCCCTCCAGCACGGAAGAGGACAAGCTAGCTAGCTAACTAGCCACACTGACATGGGATGTCAGCAAAACAACTAACAACAATTGCCATTTTCTTTGGTAGCAGTCTAATGATCACGGAAGACAGTTCAATGTCCGTTCTACTCCTATTATATTTCTATGATGCTAACATTTACTATTTAGCACTAACCATAAAGTACAGCTAATGGTGGTGCTGGATGAACATGACAAATCATCCTAAGAGGAAGTTAACTGTGTGTGCCTAACCACAGTAGTCATTGAGGTATATGTTTAACCAACAACCACTGGGCACAGTGTGTGTAGTCTGTTATAGAGCTCTTGGTTCCTAGCAACCAAGACCCACCACAGGACCTGAGTCAGGCCCGGTCCAAATGACTGTTGATTTTGCACTCAGTATGGTAATATATGATCATTTCATAATTAGCTTGCGAGCTAACAAGATACAGAGGGTTTATAAGACGGATTTGAAATTGGTGCAAGGTGAATTTCTTCAATTTTTATAGAACTGTGGAACTGCAAGGGAAGCAGATTCTCCCGGTTACCAATCTTTGTGCTAAGCTAGACTAAACACATTTAGGACATCTCAGTACTGGATGCACATCAATGCAAATTATTTTCTCATCTGACTAGGATGAAGGGGAGGCAATTAAAACAAGTTGTTTAGGTGGGGTTATAGCTTTGAAGTGTGTACACTCATTTTAAAAGGATAGAACTTAGTATTCAATACAACAGTCACCATCAGCGCACAAAGTGGCTCAACACAAGAAAACCCCAAATTGCAGTAGCCTCTATGGAGCAAGTATAACCCCTCCACAGTCCCTCTCAACACACCACCACACTTCACCAGGTCAAACACGGAGAAACGCACAAACTTGTGCTAAGCATTGTAACTCACATACAGCAAACTCTGAAGTGTATCCACAGCAGCCTGCTGGAACATCATGTAATCAAATATGAGAGTGTGTGTGTGTGTGTGTGTGTGTGTGTGTGGGGGGGGGGGGGTCCCCAGCAGCACCCAGAGGCCCTGAGCCCTTCTGCTACCCCTGCTGCTGCTGCTGCTGCCTTGCTCCAGAGCACAGCAGCAAGGTGGTACAAAAAGGGGAGGAGGAGGTTGGACTCTACCTTAACCTCGTTCCAGCAGAAACAGATGTTAGTGGAGGTGCTCAGGATATCCGTAATGAAGGAGGACATTCCCAACCGCATGGTGATGGATGACAAGAACGCCGTACAGATATACAGATAGAAAAAGAAAAGAAAAGAAGAGGGACAGAGAAAGATGCAGGAGCTGTTGACAGAGCGGAGACCAAGCAAGACTGAGGAGAGAGAGAGAGAGAGAGAGAGAGAGAGAGAGAGGGAGAGAGAGAGAAGCTGGGAGGGAGGAGGACAGAGGGGAGAGATGGAGGGAGAGAGGGAGGAGGATGGCTGCGCTGCTACTGCTGCTGCATGCAAGACTTCTGTGTGTGTGTGTGTGTATGTGTGTACCTGAGTGTGTGTGTCTGTGTGTGTGTATGTGTGTACCTGAGTGTGTGTGTCTGTGTGTGTGTATGTGTGTACCTGAGTGTGTGTGTGTGTGTGCGTGCTTCTGATGGTCAGTGCTTTTATTGAGCTTTCCACACACACAGGAGCCACGGACAGATTGAGAGACTTCTCTGTTCTTAAGAAGAAAAGGTAACCTCCAGTTCTGACAACGGAGAAGTGCCTTAAAACTTAGCATTCCCTCTCCTGGCCAGCAGGGGCGACTTGTATAGAAGTCCGGTTGTATAGAAGTCTATGAGAAGTCTCTTGATGCATTTAGTCTGCCTCTCATTCCTCGTCTCTCCTGCCACTCCTCACTTCCCCCGGGACGTTGGATTTCTCTCCAGACTCGCTGTTCTCCATCCATCAGGATGTCTACCTACGCCAACCGTTTCCATAAATGGTTACATTACTACTAAAAAAAGTCACCAGTTAACACGGTCCCACATTCAGCTGAAACACCTGCCGCTCTGAAATGGTCGTGATCCCGCGATCCGCTGTTAGAATATTAATTCTGACAGCGAACATTCACTAACAATGTGAATCCAATGTTTAAAGCTCGGTAGCTCCTCTGGATTGCCTCAGACTTGGAGGTGACAACTTTCGTCTCTGCTGACTCACACTCGGCTGCAAACTGTCCCAGCGAGCACCGGGGGTCATGGCCTGGGGGTCACGGCCTGGGGGCCACGGCCCGAGGAGGCCAGCAGAACCACTTCATCTGCAAAAAAAGAAGCGATGCACTCCCCCCCCTTCAATACAGGACACTGTCCACATCTCAGCTGGCCTTATAGAGTTCATCGTGACGGGGCATAATCCTGGCACAGCAGAATGCCCACTGGGAACGGGATTGAGGTCCTGCCAGGATGCAGACCCAGCGCCCCCACTTGGTTATACGAGGACCGAGGGGCTCGCGGTTCCCCAATATCAAGATAGGAGATAACAAATGGTCAAAAATAGGGGGAAATATCCCCATAGTCCCCAGGGGAAAGTATGCATATATACAGTATGCATACTATATATGAGCACATTAATATGTGCTTTTTCATGCACACATGATTATAAATTCAGCAGTTTGAAACCATTCATTATTCAGACATTACCACGCTGAATCAGTAATGGCAGTGAAGGAAGTGACACACACACACACACACTTAGGTCATTTAAAACATTTGAACTCCGCTGTTAAATACATTGAAGGAGTTTTTTTGTTGATGTGTTGGTGTCGTCTTTGACATTTCCCACAATGCCTTTCAACAATCCTGAGACGAGGGCCGTGAATTTAGTTGCTTTCAATCAGCGGTGGGCGTATGATTTGTGCATAGAAATAGACGGCTGGATGAGCGGTGTTATGAAAAACATGACAAGAGCGACGATTGTTTGGCATGGGACCATATGGACATTTCAGGATGATTGAAATTCACGTCATATCCTTATAACTCTTAAAAGGCACTAAAACATATTGGAATCTTTTACCTGGCATTTGTATTCGGAACCAATTTACACATTTTATATTCTTTTTATGTGAAAACATACCGTAAACCTTGTTTAAGATTTGTCTCTCTGCTCCTCCTCAATTGTTGTATCCGTCCCAAAGCATTGCTGTTTTTGAGCCCCTCTCTGGTTTTGGGTGAAGCATTTGGACTGAGCCAGGCAGGCTGCAGGTCGCCTTACAGCTTTACATTAAGTGTGTGTTCTGCACGTCTGAGCATGTCAGTCAATATGGAAACGCTGCGTCGACAACTCAACTGGTCGGGGCATCAGATGACAAGTTGAATTAATGATAACAATAACTGTATTATTCTGGTAAATACATTAAACTGGTGCTGTCGGTGGTATTCGTCAGTGATTAAGTAAAGTGTCATGTTTGACGTGCGTGCGTTGGCGCTACGTGCGCGCGTTGGCGCTACGTGCGTGCGTTGGAGCTACGTTGACGCTACGTGTGTGCGTTGACGCTACGTACGTTGACGCTACGTACGTTGACGCTACGTGTGTGCGTTGACGCTACGTGCGTGCGTTGGAGCTACGTGCGTTGGCGTTACGTACGTTGGCGCTATTTGCGTTGGCGCTACGTGCGTGCGTTGGCGTGCGTTGGCGCTACGTGCGTGCGTTGGCGCTACGTGCGTGCGTTGGAGCTACGTTGACGCTACGTGTGTGCGTTGGCGTTCGTTGGCGCTACGTGCGTGCGTTGGCGCTACGTGCGTTGACTACAATGAGCAATGAGCACATGAACAATGAACACAATAACAATGAACACATGAACAATGAACACAGGAACACAAACAATGAACACATGAACACATGAACACAAGAACACATGAACAATGAATACATGAAAACAAGAACAATGAACACATGAACACATGAACACATAAACAATGAACACATGAACAATGAACACAGGAACACAGGAACAATGAACAATGAACACATGAACACATGAACACATGAAGAAATGAACAATGAACCCATGAACAATGAACACATGAACAATTGACACATAAACAATGAACACATGAACAATGAACACATGAACAGTGAACACAAACAATGAACACAGGAACACATGAACAATGAACACATGAACACATGAACGCATAAACAATGAACACATAAACAATGAACACATAAACAATGAACACATGAACACAAACAATGAACACATGAACACAAGAACAATGAACACATGAACAATGAACATAAGAACAATGAACACATGAACACATAAACAATGGACACATGAACAATGGACACATGAACAATGGACACATGAACAATGGACACATGAACAATGGACACAAATGAACAATGAACATACATGAACAATGAACACATGAACAATGGACACATGAACAATGAACACATGAACAATGAACAATGGACACACATGAACAATGAAAACATGAACAATGGACACATGCACAATGAACACAGGAACACATAAACAATTAACACATGATCACATGAACACAAGAACAATGAACACATGAACACATGAACAATGAAAACATAAACAATGAACACAGGAACACATGAACACATAAACAATGAACACAGGAACACATGAACAATGAATACATGAAAACAAGAACAATGAACACATGAACACATAAACAATGAACACATGAACAATGAACACAGGAACACATGAACACATGAACAATAAACACATGAACACATAAACAATGAACACATGAACAATGAAAACATAAACAATGAACACAGGAACACATGACCAATGAACACATAAACAATGAACACATGAACAGTCAACACATGAATACATAAACAAAGAACACATGAACAATGAACACAGGAACACATGAACAATGAACACATGAACAATTGACACAAACAATGAACACATGAACACATGAACAATGAACACATAAACAATGAACACATGAACAATGAACACATGAACAGTGAACACAAACAATGAACACAGGAACACAAACACATAAACACATGAACACAAGAACAATGAACATATGAACAGTCAACACATGAACACATAAACAATGAACACAGGAACACATGAACAATGAACACATGAACAATGAACACATGAACACATAAACAATGAACACATAAACAATGAACACAAGAACAATGAACACATGAACACAAACAATGAACACATGAACACAAGAACAATGAACACATGAACAATGAACACATAAACAATGAACACATGAACAATGAACACATGAACAATGGACACATGAACAATGAACACATGAACAATGAACACAGGAACAATGAACACAGGAACAATGAACAATGAACACATGAGCAATGGACACATGAACAATGGACACATGAACAATAGACACATGAACAATAGACACATGAACAATGAACACAGGAACAATGAACACATGAACAATGAACACATGAACAATGGACACATGAACAATAGACACATGAACAATGAACACAGGAACAATGAACAATGAACACATGAACAATGGACACATGAACAATGGACACATGAACAATGGACACATGAACAATGGACACATGAACAATGGACACAAGAACAATGAACACATGAACAATGGACACAGGAACAATGGACACACATGAACAATGAACACACATGAACAATGAACACATGAACAATGGACACATGAACAATGGACACACATGAACAATGAACACATGGACAGTGAACACATGAACAGTGAACACATGAACAGTGAACACATGAACAATGAACAATGGATACACATGAACAGTGAACACATGAACAATGGACACACATGAACAATGAACACATGAACAATTAACACATGAACAATGAACACAAACAATGAACACATGAACAATGGACACACATGAACAATGAACATACATGAACAATGAACACATGAACAATGAACACATGAACAATGAACACATGAACAATGGACACACATGAACAATGAACACATGAACAATGGACACATGAACAATGAACACATGAACAATGGACACATGCCTCTCCGAGTGGAGAGCAGCGGTCCTGTAGAACACATGAACAATGAACACATTAACAATGGACACATTAACAATGGACACATAAACAATGAACACAGGAACAATGAACAATGAACACAGGAACAATGGACACATGAACAATGAACACACATGAACAATGAACACACATGAACAATGAACACAGGAACAATGAACAATGAACACATGAACAATGGACACATGAACAATGGACACATGAACACAGGAACACACATGAACAATGAACACATGAACAATGGACACAGGAACAATGAACACATGAACAATGGACACATGAACAATGAACCCACAGGAACACACATGAACAATGAACACATGAACAATGAACACAGGAACACACATGAACAATGAACACATGAACAATGGACACAGGAACAATGAACACATGAACAATGGACACATGAACAATGAACACAGGAACACACATGAACAATGAACACATGAACAATGAACACAGGAACACACATGAACAATGAACACATGAACACATGAACAATGGACACAGGAACAATGAACACATGAACAATGGACACAGGAACAATGGACACATGAACAATGGACACATGAACACAGGAACACACATGAACAATGAACACAGGAACACACATGAACAATGGACACATGAACTATGAACACATGAACAATGGACACATGAACAATGGACACATGAACAATGGACACATGAACAATGAACACAGGAACACACATGAACAATGAACAATGAACACAGGAACACACATGAACAATGGACACATGAACTATGAACACATGAACAATGGACACATGAACAATGAACACATGAACACACATGAACAATGAACACATGAACAATGAACACAGGAACAGACATGAACAATGAACACATGAACAATGAACACATGAACAATGAACACAGGAACACACATGAACAGTGAACACATGAACAGTGAACACATGAACAATGAACACATGAACAATGAACACATGAACAATGAACACACAGGAACAGTGAACACATGAACAATGAACACAGGAACACACATGAACAGTGAACACATGAACAATGAACACATGAACAATGGACACATGAACACATGAACACATGAACAATGGACACAGGAACAATGAACACATGAACAATGGACACATGAACAATGGACACAGGAACACACATGAACAATGGACACATGAACAATGAACACAGGAACACACATGAACAATGGACACATGAACAATGAACACAGGAACACACATGAACAGTGAACACATGAACAATGAACACATGAACAATGGACACATAAACAATGAACACAAGAACAATGAACACAAGAACAATGAACACATGAACACATGAACAATGAACACATGAACAATGGACACATGCCTCTCCAGCGGTCCTATAGAGGAGCGTCCTCGTGCTGCGTTCACAACGTGTTGTGGATATTCTCAACGTGTTTGTTGTGAACGCAGCACGAGGAACACAGCGAAAGACGCTCCGTCCATTTGTATGAAACGGAGCGGACTACAAAGATGGCGGCGGGTCAGTGTCACTGCTTTATGTTTCAGAGGCTTTACAGACTAAAAGTCCCCTGCACAGTAAATTGCTGTATTTATTTTTAAAACAGATTTATATTCTGTATGTTAACTTGCTGATGCTCCCAGAGTGCCTGTTATATTGTTCTGATAACATTACTTTTAAATAAAAGCGTGCAATACACGTTTTTAATTCATTCTTGAATTTTGCGCATAATGCAATTAATCGCAGTTAATCACAGAAAAACATGTGATTAATCGATTACATTTGTTCATCTTTGCCCAGCACTAATATGTATCTGACTCATCAGAGATGTGTCAGCTAACCTTGGACCATGCTGTCAAACTGAGCACACAAGCAAAGAGCAGCTTCTGTTCAGGTTTATGAATTAAATCTATGAACAAACTCCCCACCGGTCAAATGTGAGCAGAAGCAACGTCACTCTTTCTACGGAATCCCCACAAGGACAAAAAGCTGCATTCACCTTAAAGTGACAAGGTGTGTCGCATCATAAAGTGACTGAGGAGGCGACTACAGGACGGCCTGCGATTACTACATATATGGAGCATCCAGAGCTTTAACTTGTTTCAATGTTAATTGTTTTGAAGTTTTCAGCAATAAGTTTGCGCCGGTAATGAATCAAATCCTCGCATATTGTGAGGAGACTTCCCAAGAAATTGTAGAAACGAATGATCCTCGTTAAAGCATTAAAGAGACATGTGGACATGCAATGGGAGTCGGCCGCACATGGACGTGGTTGAACCGTCGGAGGCCTGCGGGAAGCTTCGGCATCATTAACATAAAGAGATTCTCTTTGATTTCACATGGATTTTCTTCCCCACCCCGGCTCTGGCTTACACACACACACACACACACACACACACGCACACACCCACACACACAAACACACACAAACAAGCTACAACTCACCGAGTGGGTTTCCAGAGTTTGCGCGGCGACGGGATGAGCTCTCTCTTGTTGAGGGGGGCCACTCCGAGGGCCACCTGCATGATGGTCATGAACTTCTTGTACTTCATGGTGCCACTCAGCTGTGCTCCGGGGGGGGGGGGGGTTCGCAGTCACACCAAGTCGGTCAATCGGTTGCCATGGAGACACCTGCCTCCGCTGGATGGTCCACCCGTTCTTTCTCCCTGTCAGTCGGTGTTTGTGAGGAGCGGCGCGCGTCGTCTGGAAGCTCAGTGATGGGGGGTGGTGGGGGGGGGAGACAAAACAGCCGTGTACTGATTTGTGTTGAAGCATTACTGTTATATAATTCACATAGAAAATCCCACCACAGGAGGATAATAGTGGCACTAAGCCTCTGGGTGATTAGAGGGGTAATCCGCCACATCCATCCTCATTTCATTTTCTTTCTTTGCTTCTTTTTTTTTAGTGTGTTGAAAACTTTCAGTTAGTGTCATGTAACAATACGTATAATACATTTAAAATAAATAAATAAAAACAACAGCAACAAGTCGGGTTTCTGTGGGTCACCCTGAGTATGAACAATGAATCTTCAGCAGGCTGTTTTTAAGGCCGTTCATCGACTGTCAAGAGGCAGAAGTTGCGTAACACCGACCCAGACTAGACTATTCTTTCCATTGGTCCAGTATACGTTGGCGGGGTGTTTGGACGTGTCGGGAAGTTTGAGAGATCTAATATCCCTTATTAATCTGTTTGGATACTTCCAAGTGCGACATTTTGCGAAATCTAACAACCCCAATGTTCGCCTCTAGACTCGGTGGATGATGAAATGCTGAACACCAGGAACACAAAAGGAGTTTCATCCCAAATAGTGGATTGAAACCAGGCCCCAATTAGGGTCAATACAAGATATTGGTTCAATATAATAAACAAATTAAGTTAACGTTAATGTTAAGGATAGCTTCAATAGAGCAGCAGGTGTTACACACATTGTTGGGATACAACATTCAGTCTTATCAGAGTCCCTCAATCTAAATCTTCTTCCCATCGTCTGGATGTGCATGTTGTTCAGATCAAACTTTAATAAATAAACACAAAAACATGACTTTAAGTCACCTCTTCCCCCCAATTCTTCTCTGGTTGAGGGATCTGGAGTTCTTTATTAAATCTGAGAAAATGATCATATTCTCTGTGCTTTGGGGGATATTATATACCAAAATAAACATCAACAACATTTTCATGCACACTCATGTTTCACTATTACTCACTATTACTCCAAATATAACAATGTACGCAATGTGATATGGTTCACGTAAACATCATATGTCATTTGGATATTCTGGACCCGGCCTTAGTCGAGCTTTCTAAGAACTCCTCAGGGTCTTTACGGCACTTTGACACCAGACCTCTTGTTTACACCCAGCTAGTCTGTAGGAAGTATATTAACCCTATAGCCCCCTGCTTTATGGTCTGTTTGACTCTGAATGACCATCATTTACTAAATGAACATCACGCTGTATTGAAGAAGACTTGAAACTAGAGATTGAGACCAAAAACTCATGTTTACAATGTTTACTGAGGGAATAAATCAAGAGAAGTAGAGTCATTTATATAGACTTCTATACAACCAGAGGAGTCACCCCCTGGTGGTCAGGAGAGAGAATGCAGCTTTAACACATGAAGCATAGACTTCTATACAACCAGAGGAGACGCCCCCTGGTGGTCAGGAGAGAGAATGCAGCTTTAACACATGAAACATAGACTTCAATACAACCAGAGGAGTCGCCCCCTGGTGGTCAGGAGAGAGAATGCAGCTTTAACACATGAAGCATAGACTTCTATACAACCAGAGGAGTCGCCCCCTGGTGGTCAGGAGAGAGAATGCAGCTTTAACACATGAAGCATAGACTTCTATACAACCAGAGGAGTCGCCCCCTGGTGGTCAGTAGAGAGAATGCAGCTTTAACACATGAAGCAACTAGCCAACAGTTTGCAAAGCTAGAGTAGGGATGCCCAAAAGGACGTGGCTATCAACTGGTTTTTGGATGCGCGCACATATTGCAACACCAACCTTCTCTATTGAAGGAATGAAAGAGGGAGAAAACCTTGAAGAAGTAAATACATATTTTACGGCTCCTGCCTTTTCTTATTGTGACCATATATACACAGGGTCGTTTTACGTTAATCAGAATATATGAACGGCAGAACATAAACTGGGAATATTAGTGGAATATTAATTTACATTAGCAATGTGAGCTAATAGTGTATTAAGAATATTTGGTGCCTGTCAAGGTACTCACCCTAAAAGGGCTCGGTTTTAGACAAAGATTTGTTTTGCAGTGATATCCCTTGTCTGATGTATCTATGTATTGCACATATTATAAATTCATAATAGACATCACAGATGTTACAAAGTGTTATCCAAAAGGTGCAGCTGGATGTTAACAGTGGTGATTTTGCCTGAGGCACGAGACCAGAAGGTGGAGCTCCTGCTGGTCTGAGATCAGTCTGAGCTGTCACACACTCACACAATCACACACACACACACACAATCAGACACACACACACACACACACACACACAATCACACACACACACACACACAATCACACACACACACACAATCACACACACACACACACACAATCAATCACACACACACACGCACACACACACACACACACACAATCACACACACACACACAAACACACAATCACACACACACACAGTCACACACACACACACACACACACAAACAATCACAGACACACACACACAAACAATCACAGACACACACAATCACACACACAATCACACACACACACAGTCACACACACACACAAACAATCACAGACACACACAATCACACACACACACAATCACACACACACACACACAATCACACACACACACAGTCACACACACACACACACACACAAACAATCACAGACACACACAATCACACACACACACACACACACACACACACACACACACACAATCACACACACAAACAATCACAGACACACACAATCACACACACACACACACACAATCACACACACACACAACAATGCATCGGTCACATTGGAGGCAAAGATTGGGCTTTGTGTTGAGACAGACTGCCATGAATGAATGAGCCACCGTGTGAATATTCATTGTTGTCATTTTAAAACACACGTTGGCGAGCTGATGGGTGAAACCCGGTGTGAGGATGAAAACACCAGATGATGAGAAAAAAAAGATCCTTTTGGACAAGAGCTTTGTTCCATTATTCCTGCCAGATTAATGAAAACAGGGATATCATGTCATAAATGGATGGATGGCACAACATGAGTGAGGCATACTATCTGAGGCATGATCCTACCCACGGACTCTGCATCGAGGAGGTGGACTGGTGCTGTGTGACCGAGGCGGTGTGGGATTGTGTCATGGTTGCATCATAAGCTGCTTTGACCCGATCTGTCACCGTGACATCACCGTGGTCTGGATCCACTCCGGACAGTGTTAGTGATCCCTGGGAAACGACAGCGGCCTACTGGTAAAAACAAGAAGACCTCAGTGGGTTAACTAGTAAAAAGGGAAAATGTTCATTCTCCATCAGATTTGTTCATGTTAGTCTGGGAAACAATCCCACTAGTATTGTGTCATACGTACGCATAATGACTTCCCTCTACTGGTTGAAACGCGCTACTGCACTAGAATGTTGCCATTGGCCGATCTAGAGGCAGGTGACGCATATGTTACTTTTTTTTAAATGACCGTTTATGATGGTCGTATGCCTTTCAATAAGCGTACGCTAATCGTCAACGCTCGTCATTAATCGCGAAATGCTAACACACACAGATAGCTCTCGCTAATGCTAATCGCTAGCCTATCGGAGCCTTGTCCGTTAACTCCATTTCACAAATGTTTATGCAGACTTTGAACAGACCCTCTCAGCCATACCCACGCATCATTTAAATTAGCATGAGACTGTTCAAAGTGTTATGGGCTACAATGAACGCTCATTTAAAAACAAGTAAAGTCTGACTAAATCTTTAAGTAGCGCAGACCAAGACCAGCCTTTCACGTGGTGCTCTTTATGTTCCGTAGCTGTAGCATGAAATCATGGTGGAATCAGCGAGCTAGCCAGCCATCCAGCCGCCAAACGAGTACGCTTCATGTTGCTTCATCCACGCGCTCTCGTCACAGCGTAGGAAAGCACATTCGTTGGATATTCAGTCACCAGATGTTGGTTCTAGTTCACAGAAAAGAGCTGCGATTGTAACGCTGCTACACTGCTGTGACGCGACTGGGCGTGTCTTAGCATGCAACTTGCAATAAAGCGCAATATCATTATGTGTGTAATATTAGCGGTGTTCAACTATGACATTTTCCAGTATTGGGATATTTATACGTCAGAGGGGGGGCCACGTTCACAAATGTTGCGTTACTCTTTCTTCTAAATTTGTACAAAATTCAAGAAATATGCCCCAGACCTCTGATCCACATGGAAATATGAATCAATCTAAATTGTTCAAGGCAATGAAGGGAATAAATACACAAGTAGAATTGTATCGGGAGAGAAAATACAACAACATTGTTGATTGTGAACATTACTTTTACCGGTTTATTTTTCTTCATCCGTCTTTGCTTCAGCATTACCCAACATGCACCTACGGGTGCCCATGAGGGCCGGAGCCCTTTGTTAAACCTCGGAACCGTAAACGTTGGGCTCATCACTCCTTTTCTGACATCTTACCGGCTTTGTTGTCGTGGTTACATTTACAAACACTGGGTTAAGGTTCGGGAGTGACCACGGTCGTGTTTAAAAGGAACAAGCATCGCTGCGGGTAAGAAACAGGAAATGAACAGTCGGTGACCCCGCCCCTCCAACCTGGTGGTCGCTCTCGTTATAACATCACATGACCACTAGAGGGCTCTGTCAGTGCATGAACCAGGCTCAGACGGTCGTGGTCTAGAGCAGACATGCAGCACCCTGTGGCCCACGTCATAAAATATGAAACATGCAGAGCACAGGCCAACATGTCCTGTTAGTGGAGCTGATATGGAATATTAAATCATTCATAAAGTAAAGTTGTGTCTTCACTGAAGCTTTCCTGACACTTCAAGTCTTTATGCAATTAGATTGTGTGGCTCGGGAGGTAAAGCCATTGTAGTTGATTCAATTGATTTTTTTTTTTGGTTATATAAAAGAAAAAAAGAGAAATAAACTGAGGCTATCCTCCACAGACACACAAGGGCAAGAACTAAACAATACACTATATGCTAAAAATCAACCTTTGTTCAATCAAAACATTTGAATAAAGAAAGTATTTAATAAGTCTTCTAACTAAAGGCCACTTAAGGAGACATGTCATGCTCATATTCAGGCTCCACCTTGTATGTTGGATCTTCTACTTCAACATGTATTCATGCTTCAACGTACACTAAAACTATGTGTTCTCAAACCGCCTGTGTGGATGGACCTGTATGACGGACTGAAACGCTCCGCTTCAGCGCCTGTCTCTTTAAGACCACGGTTCATTAAAAAAAGGTACCAGAAACTAATTAAAGCAAATATAACTCGTACCTCCTGGATGCAATGCTGCAATGCTAAAGAATACATGGCAGTTTGAGAATCGCGTGTCACGTCTTGGGTTGGAAAGAAAATCAATATTATTTTAAAAATATTTAATGAAATCAACATGCATATGTACATATTATTATTATAGAACATGTAGATAACACGTAGAGATCACTTATTAAATATAACTGTTGTATATACACACACACACACACACACACACACAATGTAGTTGCTCCATGAGTCGCTGTCGGTGGACTGAGTGCAGGTGTGGGACATCAGGAGTAAGGCAGGCCGGATAGGTCCATGTCTGTATTGAAGATGACGGAGAACTCGTTGGAGAGCATCTGATGGAGGCTCACGCCGTCGTGGGCGTACACCCAGCGCTCCCCCGTCCAGTTGTAGCGCTTCGGTCCGCTGCAACGAGAGACGCGAGGGAATCAGCTGAGACGTTGTCGTTTCAGATTTTATTTTTCAAGAAAAAGAAACCTCTGAGATGACCTACATTTATGTATTTATTTACTATTGTGTCAGCATGACAGTCCAAACAGGTGACACATTAGAGGTAGAGTGAAAAGTATGGTCGTCATGATGGGAATATACGTGTGAAAACCTGTACCAATGTCACGCATTACAAATATGAATAACGGTGACCAGCGGGTGTCTGATGAGGAGGAAATAATATGTCAATAAATAAATAGTAATATGCTATTGTTATGTCACTGTTCCAGGGGCTCATCCATTATAGTAAATGTGAAGAAATATCAGACCACTTTTTAGGACCGAGTCAAACTAAAATGTTGGGAAATGGATTTCACTGGAACTCAAATGTGTATTTTAATGCACTCTTATGCAAACTCACTTTGTGTGACTTTATTTTATTTTTAATTCTATTGACATTCTCCTGTTGGGATCTTTAATAAAACTGTGGCTCAAGAATGTCCACCGGCATTAATAAAGTTTAATCTAATCACAAAGCTGGAGGATAATGAGTTGGGATGTTTTTGTGCAGACAGATGCTAGTGCTGCAGAGTGCCGAGGCAGGCGCCTTGAGAAGGTAGGTGTGTGTGTGTGTGTGTGTGTGTGTGTGTGTGTGTGTCACCTGGTGGGAGAAGAAAGCCAGATCTGTCTGTTGGGTGTCTGTTTGTTGATGACGTAGGTGCCGTGGTCTCTGCCCACCTTCACCGTCAGCACTCCACTCTGTACGGGACCCAAAGGACAAACCTCAATATTAATACATTTTAGAGGGCTTTCGGTTGACTAAATTCCCTTCTCTTGATTTATTCCCTCAGTAAACATTGTAAACATTAGTTTATGGTCTCAATCTCTAGTTTCAATACAGCGTGATGTTCATTTAGTAAATTATGGTAATTTAGAGTCAAACAGACCATAAAGCAGGGGATGCTTTAGGGCGGGGCTACAAGGTGATTGACAGGTCGACACCAGAACTGAATACTGCGTCTCTACCGCTCTCCTCACATTGCAAATATGATCACTTACATTCACTGGATGCAAAAAATGAAGATGTGACAGGGCTAGAGTCTGAAAGATGGAGGATTGCACTTAAAGGTTTGAAACCAAAAAGAGGAAGTGAAGAGTTGACCTTTTATTCCATGGAGATTTACTCCAGCACCTCTCCAAGGCCCTCTGCAATGCCCCCGGCTCTTGTTTAGCCAGCAACGGTGCAGCGCTCTTGATTCTGCTGTGTGTTTCTCACACGCAGTAAACTGCTCGTAGCTCTCTTTTTATTATTTTTAGCACTTTTTTTATGGAAAAACATTTCCAGAAGCATGAGATGCTCAGATATGTGTGATAAAACAATGATGTAACTAGTTAGACGCCTATAATAAAAAAGAATAAGTCCAAAATTATTTAAAATACTTTCACATCAGATCGTACATCTTTTAGGCGACCAGGTAGAGGGCACAGTGACCTCTGAACTCATCTAGAGAAACAAACTAGGAATTGAGTGGCTCCAGTTTCCTGAGGAAATGAATGAGCCCTCGTATAGGTGGATTCATAGTAACCGGGATACCACGAGCCATGAGAACACGTTCTCCGACTACCTGCAAAGGTTTTACTGTGCCGTCATCAAAGTCTACAGGGAATGCGTGCACGTCGGCTGAAATCCAACCGCGGTGTTGTTGAACCAGTCGGGAGATGCAGCGACTCAAGTAGTAAGAGCGCTATGAGTAAGTATCTTAACAGTGAGGCTAATGCATGTGGTGTCAGACGCCGTCACTCTGGAAGGCTGCAGTGTGAACACCTTACTGTTGTAGATTAGAGTGCACTTCTGTTTGCTTGTTGTACTGTTTGAGTAAGTAAAATGTATTTATATAGCACTTTACAACCACAAAAGTCACAAAGCGCTTGACAGTAGTAATAAGAAAACTGAATTGACACAATGGCAATAATTATAACAACAAGGGCCAATAAATTACATGAAGTTTTTAAACACAAGAAACGTACTTTAAGAAGGCACAACAACATAGACAATAAAAACATATTAAAAGCAGGCCGAGAGCATGGAGGTTACCCATGTAGTGAGGCGGCTCACACAGCTGCTGGAGTGGAAAAGATGCCACTCTATTCACCGTCACCATCTTGGCTTTTTTGCATCCGAATTAACGGAAGTGACCATATTTGGAATATGGAGGACCGACTTAGAGAATCCTGTCAATCACAGTAGCCCCGCCCTAAAGCATCCCCTGCTTTATGGAAGACTTGAAACTAGAGATTGAGACCATAAACTCAGGTTTACTGAGGGAATACATCAAGAGAAGTAGAGTCATTTATATAGACTTCTATACAACCAGAGTCGCCCCCTGGTGGTCAGGAGAATGCAGCTTTAACACATGAAGCATAGACTTCTATACAACCAGAGGAGTCGCCCCCTGGTGGTCAGGAGAGAGAATGTAGCTTCACTGATAGCACTTTGTAGTGTAACTTTATTGAACTGTCTTGATTATTGTTGTTCTGTCATGTCTAAAGACAAAGAGCACTGCAGTCAGACGATCCAAAGCTAACAGGCAATATCCAGACTTACGGAGTACACAACGTCGTAGTCTGCTCCAGTGAACGCTTCATCCGTCAGGTCCTCAAAGTAATCGGTCAGGGCGTCCAGCGTCTTCTCCGCCAGCTTGTCATAAGCGCCTTCAGACAGCTCGCTGTGGAGGGGGGGGACACAAAGCCACGCATCAGTTTAAAAACATTTACCTCCGGACTGGTGAAGCGTGACGATGAAGGCTGGGTCACCTTGTCTGCACAGTGGTAGGGTTCTCCAGCCGCAGTGGCGTCAGGTGGATGTTCTTGCTCCACCTGACTCCATCCGCTCTGCTCTCCAACCTCTGGCATCAGGAAACAACTGGAGTCACAAGTCTACCTTGTATTGTCTGCTGCTGTGCGCCATGCAGAACGTGCTTTACAACTTGATAATGTGTTCATGGCATTTCATCTCAAACTCATTGATATCAAGGGAATGGCGTGCGACAGCTTCGTTTGACCGTTGTAAAGGCTCCACGTGCCGAGTCATTGCCTTCGTGCACGTCGGTAAACGGTCCTCTGAACGGAGTCTGGGGAGCAGGAAGCGGAACTCACTTTGTCTGGAGGTCGCCGGACGGCAAGCAGCGGACACACGCCCGGCAGGGGGGACAGGCCCCTGAGCTGGAATATTGAATAACGTTAATATGCAGCTCGTGCGCTGTATTACGCAACCACTAACGTTAGCCAACTGGCGTTAGGTGACGCCGCTAGCTAACATTGGCTACATAGCACCACGCTAACGTTACCTGGTGAAACAGGTTGCTGCTGCTCCGCGGAGTGGCCATGCTCAGCCGCGTGTTCGCGAGGTGACGTGTCACGTGCGAATAAATACAGTGCGTTTTAGTGAAGGAAAACATCACGTAATACACCACAGGCTCACGCGCTCTCCCGTGTCTTGTTTTGCTTGTTCTTCTTCGTGTGCATCGGTACACCGCCACACTGCCACCTGGTGGAGGGGAAGGTACAACCCACCTCTTCTGGTCTCCCTCAGTTCTTCTTCTCTTATTTGTATTTATTTCATCCGTTGCAGGCTTAGAAAATTAATCACTTTATTAGTAAATTATGTCATTGTAAAATAAGACAACAGCTTGTACACAGTGTTTGTGTGTGTGTGTGTGTATATATATATATATATATATATATATATATTTTTTTCAATTATTTATATGGAACTGTGCTTTTGCACTTACATGTTAGTGAGAAACGTGTGCTTGGTGGCAGCGAGGCGACTGCTGTGATCAAGCTCTTCTCCTGTCTGTTACTTTGCTTTGTTTTGATCAGCCATTGCAGAGAAGGAGGATTTTTGAATGGATGCTAATTTTAACATTTATTTATTTTAAATCTCACGTACGCTTACCCCCATTTGAGAACCACTGTTCTATTCAATAATATGTAACGGTGGAATAAAGTCTACCCCAAAATAGAACACGATCAGGTGTATTCAATGGAAGGCATGAAGAGCCAGTCTGGGCCCTGTTGGCCTGTGACGCTTCTACAAAAAAGGACCACAGAGAAACACAAAATGACCAAAAGGGACAAAAGATGAACAAAAAAAGAAATGAAAAGAGACAAAATCCACCGAAAACGACAGAAAATGTGTACAAAGAGACAAAAGGCCAAAGAAAAGGCACAAGACAAAACAAGGTATTACAGAGAGATGCAAAACGACCAGACGAGACACAAAGTAGCTGCAGAGAGAAGCGGCCTGTCTAGTCTTCATGTCAGTCTCAGTTTCATGTCCACCTGAAACAACCACAAGCAGGACTTCCTCCTCTTCATCCACGTCACGATGTCCCTGACGCTCATGGAGGAGAACCTCGTGGTTCACACCGGCTCTGTGGTCTGACAGACAGCCGCAGGCCAGACGTCACACCAACCGGCGCCTAGCCAATCAGCGCCCTCTCAGCTGGTGAGATGTGCAGGGCCCTCATCCGATTGGCCGGCAGCTTCTCGGGTGAGGGCCGAGCACCGGGAGATCAGTGGAGGATCTCAGAGGGGGGGGGGGGGGGGGGGGGGGGTTAGAGCTGTGTAATCCCATTGGAAGAGAAACTCTCACAACTAGCTGTCAATCATAGATTACCTTCGACCTGAGTCAAGATCTGATTCTGAAGACTGATGTAATCCGTTTACTGTTAAGCATGTTATGCGAGAAAAAGCTTTTTTTCACTCTTCTACTTTCAATTTGTAGTAAATTAGTTTGGTTGTTATTTAAATGTGTTTAAATATTTTTTTTAAGTTAAATGGAACATAATGGAAGTTGTTAAACTTTAAGAAGAAGCACGAGAGAAGTGCTGGGCAGAAGGATGCATTTTATTTATTTATTTTTGGGAATAAATGTGATAATGCCAAAATGTGTCGTAATGCACTGTGTTCATCGTAAACTGCAACAATAAATAATAAATGAGTTATTAATACATATTGCATACATAAAATACAATTAACAACTGTTAATGAACGCAGTGCATTACCAAATCCAATGCATGATGGGCTAATTGTATTTATTTATTATAAATGTATCCCTGATCAAGAAAAGCAGTTTGATTTTTTTTTAAATCTTTTATTTGAATGCATCAATGTGTATAATACATTACCCAACAAGATGAATAAATACCACTTCATGTGGCCACACGGAGGACCTTGCTTTTCCCCGGGGACAATCAGTGGTGATCAATAATCTACGAGCGGTGCAACGCGCTGGGAGCTCCAGACACCGAGGAGGCCGAGGGATCGACCGCTGACATGACCCCCTTCGCTCTTCAGCGTCAAGGCCGGCGTGTGGTGCATTCGCTGTCACGTTCATCGTAAATTTCATATATTCCTGTTCACGTGCAATTTGTGAATACAAAAAACAGCACAACCTGTCGTTGCAAAGTCTGTTTGTGTTTATTACAAAATATATATCCAAAATATTTGCCATCCGCTGGTACAAAAGGAAGACTCACCATCACTGACTTCACATTGCATTTTGAAGCATCAACGGCGCGCACCAACTCCTTTTCTTCGTGAGTAGCTCGGCACGCGGTATTTGTATGGAGGTCGCCCCTCGGTGTTCAAAGCGAGGACACAGAGACAAGCTCATTTTAAGATGTACGGACCGCCATGTGTGCAATGCTCTATGTTACACAGCTAGCATGCTAGCTAGCGATGTTCGCTAAATGTGCCGTCGAACTTTCACAGAGCGGTTAATAGTTAGCTAATTCCACAGGAAGATACCGCTTCATCTTAACATTTCACAAAGACAGTTCATGCTCAGAGGAAGATTTCACGTTCCATACGGTTTATGCCAAACAAGATGCAAACGTTTTAAGATAAAGACAACCCCGCCCCCCCCCCCCCCAAAGGTCCATTGGACCAGCTGAATCAGGCGTAATTTACTTTTAAATGTGGACTGTTTGCATCACCGCACAGACTGAAAGCAGTCAGTGTGATGGATTGCAGTACGTGCGCGCACACGCTCGCACACGCGCGCGCGCACATACCTTAAACACTGTTCTTCAAAGTCATTTTTGGGGGTTCTGGAAATGCAGTTGAGCCACTGGTTTTGTTCCTTTATGATGATTTTACAGTATAATCCAACATGAACGGGCTACAAACTTTGTCCCATGGTCCCCTTAGTTGTACGAGCACCTGAAGCATTATTTATTCATCCTCCCTCCTTGTTTTTGAAGGACACACAAGCCCTGATTTTGTCCTCCCCTGTGCGGGAGATGAACTCAGCACTTTTTTTCATATATTCATCCCGTCAACTCTTTCGTGGCAAATCTGTCCCGTCTCGCTGTTGCTGAACCTCGGACTCACAACTAGGAACCCTCGTTCACTTCTCCAACCCCCCGATGAAGACATGCAATGATGAAGAGTCCGTGGTGGGCAGCATTCGATTGCATCTGTGTTGGCAATGTTGCATTTGGCAACAGGGCAGCGGAAATATTTAATTTTAACCCAAATTGTCCATTCCACCCCCACCCCAAAAGAAAACCTGACAGCATGTGGAAGTAAAAGAAGACAGTAGTAATTAACTGCTCTGCTTGGAGCCCCGTGAAAATTAATATACTCTTTTCATATCCAGCATCTTTGAAAGCACATGGAAGACGCCTGAGGTCTGCTGTCTTGATGAATGATTAGTTCCTTTCACATTGTCCATACTGCTCCGTCACCTGGGTTCACGGAAGAAGGCCAGGCTCCCCTCGGGCCCTCAGGAGGCCTTCCTGGTGCACGTTCCTGGAGTCTCCTGGAGGTTCACCTTGGATCTGCAGACGGAACAGTTGGATCAGTTCCCATCGCGCTGCGTGTCAAATACACACTGGTTATACATTCTTTACCTTATTAAAGAGTATCTATACGCTGTAGCTCCCATGCATTTTGGAGGCAATGTTAGGATTTGTTGACAATTGCTAGTTCTCCTTCAATACCTAATTTACAACACTTTGTAGTACTGACAGCACTCATTGTATTCAATATGGCAAAAACACATTTAGCCATTGGCATATCTTTTATGTATTGATGTTTCTGTCAATAAAAACATCTATAAATGGAGGTTCCTTTGCTCTTACCTGTTGTGTATCATGTGACTCTTGACCAGGTGGCCGGCAGCCAGAGCAGCCATCAGGGAGAGCTCTCCAGCCAGCACGGTGGCGCACACGACTCTGGCCAGCTGCCGGGCGTTGTCCCCGGGACAGTCCAGACAGGCTCCCTGCACGCCCAGCATCTGCACACACACACACACACACACACACACACACAGAGTTAGCTCAATACATTGTGATACATGAGCCACGAGCATTCATTCAACAGGAATTATACGTTGTTGTATTTATTATAGTGTGTGTGTGTGTGTGTGTGTGTGTGTGTGTGTGTGTGTGTGCGTGTACCTGGAGGCAGGCTTGCTGGGGGGCCAGGCTGGTGCCTCCTCCTACGGTGCCCAGCTCTATGGAGGGCATGGTGCAGGTGATGTACAGGTCTTCCCCCGTTGGCCCGGACGCCTCCATCAGGGTGATGCAGTTACTGCTGCCCACTGACTGGGCCGGATCCTGGAGGACACACACACACACATACACACGTTAATACAGGAAACACAAGAATACATGGCAAACATGCGTGCGATAGAACTAGCGTACCTGTCCGCAGGCTATGTAGATGGCGGCCACCAGGTTGGCTGCGTGTGCGTTGAATCCGCCGATGCTGCCCGCCATGGCCGAGCCCACCAGGTTCTTACTGATGTTCACCTCCACCAGAGCTGCTGTTGACGTCTTTAAAACCTGCAGCACAACGACATGCGGGTTACGACATGGAACCCAGAGTTGACAGATTATGACCTTCTGTGTGCTTCTGCGGGCCGCACACGCTTCCTTCACCGTAAAGACGTGCATGCTTTTAACATGAAGTAGATCCAGCTGGACCTGATGCCAGAGATAAGAGACACTTGGTAACCCTCAGCGCATACGTCTCTCTCGCTCTCTGTCGACCACACACACTAGGCTACATACTGAGATCTTACGTAAAGGAGCTGCACTCCTCTTATAACATACAATAATTTCCTGGAATTGACGAGGCGATCAAGTGTAAATAACGGGGGAAAGTGGAAAGTGGAAGAGGAGGAGGGATCAATGATATATCATTGATCCCTAATATTAATGTCCGTTCCAACCACATCTACAGGAATAAAAAACAGGAAGTCAGTGTAGCAGAGCCCGCCTCTCGCCTGATTTGATTGGCTGCCGTCAGTCAATTGTGACATTGACGAGCGGTGCCCGAAAAAACATGCATAGGAAAACAATGGTTTTGCGTCTTGGTGCGATCGGCCTATAATAAGATGGTGGTTTAGTTTTAGATCACACCTCAAGCACTATAGAAATATAATATTCACCCCAGAGTGAATGGCACATTCACATGAAGCCCACGTGTGACGTTGCATGTCCTTTTTAATTTGACATTCGAAGTTTTGATTGAGGTTTTCGACTGAAGCTCACCATGTATGGCCCTAAAATATTGGTAAAAATAGGATTTAATGCAATTGCAGTTCTACAAATGTATTTTTTAGTGTTGTTAGATTGCTGCCAGACCGCCTCATGAATGCCTCTATTTGTGTGCGGCAAGCGAGGCTAAACACCAACGCATAACATTTTTTTTCCTGTCAAAGGTTATTTTTGGGGAGTTTTTCCTGATCCGATGTGAGGTCAAAGGTCAGGGATGTCGTATGTGTACAGACTGTAAAGCCCTCTGAGGATAATTTGTAATTTGTGATATTGGGCTATACAAAATAAACTGAATTGAATTGAATTGAATAAAAACATGCTGTGAATTCTGGAAACGGTTTGAATTGGTTAATGGCAGTAGCGACCTCACACCGTTTGTACACTAACAGCAGTAGGCTCCCGGCTCCTCCTACCTCTCTGACCACTTTAGCGGGGATGGTGGCCTCACAGACGGCAGACTTGCCCCGGCCTTCGATCCAGTTGATGGCGGCCGGTTTCTTGTCGGTACAGAAGTTCCCACTGACCGCCACCACCTGCAGCTCTGGGAATTGCTGCTGCAGTCTGCTCAGTGCCTGCTCCGTACCCTGCAGGCAGACCGAATGATCCTTTAAACAAGGTCGCTGAGGACGCTGTATGGGCAGGAAACAATACACTTAGCCAGTGTTAACCATTACCTTAGAGATCATATTCATCCCCATGGCATCGCCAGTCTTGGAATGGAAGCGGATGTAGAGGTTTCTCCCAGCCAGACCAACCAGTAGCTTCTGGAGCCGTGCAAACCTGCCAACAGCAACCACAGGCTCTTTTCACTCAAGAACAACGTGTAGACACACAGCGGGCACTGAGCCCATACACAGACTCCTGGTGCTGTGATGGTGCTTTACCTGCTGGTGTTGTCAAAGGCCTCTTTGACGGCCTGAAAACCATCTGTGCTCTCCAGCCAGCCCTTGACCTCGGCAGCCTGGCAGGCAGAGGGCAGTCTCACTACGGGTCCTCGAGTCATGCTGTCGGCCAGGATGCGACAGTTGGCTCCGCCTCCCAGCTGACCGCAAGTCAAATACAGTACACATTAGCGCGTTATCGCAAGAATACACTCTGGATTAATAGAAACTTTCTTTTGTGTAACTCGTTTTTGGGGGGATTAATGCATCTAATAACAACTGGACAAACATAGAAGAAGTGATACATGATCAACACAGTGCGCCACACTGTCCCTATCACACAGAATGAAGACAGGAAGACACACCGTCGTTTGTCAGTGTCTCCCTTGACACAACCCTCCATCCTGACTTCCTCCCTAAGAGGCAATATTACAGTGTCATGCTACCTTGCTAGAAGTCTATTCTTCATGTGTTAAAGCTGCATTCTCTCTCCTGACCACCAGGGGGAGACTCCTCTGGTTGTATAGAAGTCTATGCTTCATGTGTTAAAGCTGCATTCTCTCTTTTGACCACCAGGGGGAGACTCCTCTGGTTGTATAGAAGTATATTCTTCATGTGTTAAAGCTGCATTCTCTCTACTGACCACCAGGGGGCGACTCCTCTGGTTGTATAGAAGTATATTCTTCATGTGTTAAAGCTGCATTCTCTCTCCTGACCACCAGGGAGCGACTCCTCTGGTTGTATAGAAGTCTATTCTTCATGTGTTAAAGCTGCATTCTCTCTCCTGACCACCAGGGGGCGTCTCCTCTGGTTGTATAGAAGTCTATGCTTCATGTGTTAAAGCTGAATTCTCTCTCCTGACCACCAGGGGGCGTCTCCTCTGGTTGTATAGAAGTCTATATAAATGACTCTCCTTCTCTTGATGTATTCCCTCAGTAAACATTGTAAACATTAGTTTTTGGTCTCAATCTCTAGTTTCAAGTCTTATTCAATACAGCGTGATGTTCATTTAGTCAAACAGACCATAATGCAGGGGATGCTTTAGGGTGGGGCTACCTTGTGATTGACACAGTTGTGTAATGTGTCAAAGTCATTGAATTGAATATGAATGTTTCATGTGAATGTGAATAAAAGGGGCCGTCCTCACTGTTTCAATTATTTTGTCCACCTTGGTACTATCCGTATCTTTGGAAAACAATATATCGGACACTCACAGCGATTGCTCGACATCCGCGGTTGGTGCTGGCAACCAAGCAGCCCTCTGTGGTTGCCATGGGAACCTGGAACTGCTTCCCATCCAGATGCAGCGGCCCGGCCACGCCTACTGGCACGGGAATGTAGCCAATCACATTCTCACAACAGGTGCCCATAACCTGGAAAAACAGAGACGTTGTCAAAATGGGAAGCAGAGGGCCACACAGAGCACGTGTGTTTGTGTGTGCGTGTGTTTGTGTGTGTGTTTGTGTGTGTGTTTGTGTGTTTGTGTGTATGTTTGTGCATGTGTTTGTGTGTGTGTTTGTGTGTGCGTTTGTGCGTGTGTTTGTGTGTGTGTTTGTGTGTGTGTTTGTGTGTGTGTTTGTGTGTGCGTGTGTTTGTGTGTGCGTGTGTTTGTGTGTGTGTTTGTGTGTTTGTGTGTGTGTTTGTGTGTTTGTGTGTGCGTGTGTTTGTGTGTGCGTGTGTTTGTGTGTGTGTTTGTGTGTTTGTGTGTGCGTGTGTTTGTGTGTGCGTGTGTTTGTGCATGTGTTTGTGTGTGTGTTTGTGTGTGCGTTTGTGCGTGTGTTTGTGTGTGTGTTTGTGTGTGCGTGTGTTTGTGTGTGCGTGTGTTTGTGTGTGTGTTTGTGTGTTTGTGTGTGTGTTTGTGTGTTTGTGTGTGCGTGTGTTTGTGTGTGCGTGTGTTTGTGTGTGTGTTTGTGTGTTTGTGTGTGCGTGTGTTTGTGTGTGTGTGTTTGTGTGTTTGTGTGTGCGTGTGTTTGTGTGTGCGTGTGTTTGTGTGTGTGTTTGTGTGTTTGTGTGTGCGTGTGTTTGTGTGTGCGTTTGTCACACAAGTCTTTACCTTGGAGTAGTCGTAGCCGGTGTACGGCAGGGTGGACAGCGCAGTAGGGGAGGGAAGTTTGTCAGATATCATCTGTCTGCGTATGGCCACGCCTCTCTCTGGTTTCTCCATGATGGCCTCCAGTTTGTATGCGGGGATGTGCTTGGAGTTGACCAGCTGCATCACCTCCGCATCGCTCAGGAAACGAGCCCCCAGCTGCAAGAGAAAAGGCATGCAGTGACTTACTGTGACTCACAGTGGCCAGCGATTCTACCTCGAAATCCACTGAAACTATTTTCATCCCGTAAAACACAAAATATTACGTTACGTAAGCTTGTGCCAACCAATAACATCATTAGAGCCATCCATCGATCAATCAATCTCCACCTTTTTGTGTGATTGCGGAGGCATGTGTGGAGCCAATCTGCAGCTACACTAAACCTGCCCACCTGCCCAATCAAATGTGAAGGAATTGACTTTAAGATTAGAAGAAATCAAAATTAAAATCCCTTCAACTCCCAGATACATCTTCACACGTGACGGTAATATTAACAGGTATTTGCATGGGAGCCCACGATGATTGTTGCTTATGGATATAAGGCTGACCCGTTGATTACCGAGCGTTGCCATGGAAATCAACCAAATCTGAATTTTAATGGGTTTGTTGTTGTTTTTAAATATATTTTAGCCCAGAGATCCCAAACACATTATTAATTATTAATTATGCATCAACATTCATTATTCTGAGTTTTTCTCAGACACATTGATGTGTGTATAGAGTGTGTGTGTAATTGCGGAGCTGTCCCGGGTGCTGAAACGCAGTGGAGGAGATTGATAGGCAGACAAACCCGACAAAGCCAGCTCTTCTATTCTATATGTTGGCATAAGCTACAGTGGAGTTATTTGTTCAATTATAGGCCTGCATATGAGCAAGTTTCATTTTCATGAGCCATCGCTGTGATTCATTTCCACACATTTTGCAGCAGTGGGCCGATACGTCTTGTATGCGAGACCCCAGGGAGCCGGCGGAATCAGAGCAAGAGTCTTTTCTAGTGGCGTCACGCTCTAATTGGTTCAGCCTTGACGAGAGTGGAGTGACTAAGCTCATTATACCGTAGGTACATCACACAACCGCCTCGAAACCTGCCGCCTTATTGGTGGGACGCATCTCGACACCTTTGGGAGCTCGGGAGGTGAAGTAACCGTTCAGGTTAGCCGGTGGTGTGGTGTCTCACCTCAGGGTCGTTGAGGACGGCCACACACTCGACCAGGTCTCTGGGCTTAGGGGGGAGGCTCGGCTGATCCGTCTCGGACTTGAGCCCCTCCTCTTCGTCCCCTGCCACGAAGAAGCTCTTCGGCCGGAGATCGGCGGCCGGAGCGGACAAGGGCCGGATGACCTCATCTGAGGAAACAAGGCAGAGTTGGAGACCACGGCGCTACACGGTCCATCTGCTGCGGCGTCACCACCGTCGTCAGACGCACCTCTCTCGGCCTTGATGAAAGTCGCTGGGACAGTCACGCTCTGGGCGGGGGCGAGGGGTTGGGGAGGGCACGGCTCCTTCCTGCAGCAGGTCTCGGTGGGCCGCCGGGGGGTCAGGGCCGGGGCGGACATGGTGATGGGGTTCTTCAGTGACAGCGTGGACTCCATCTCGGACTGCTCAAAGAAGATGTACTTGATAGCCAGCAGCAGGGCCAAAGCCAGACAGATCACCTGCTCTATGTCCATGGTTATCATCCTGCATGGGGGAGGGGTGGGGGGGCATAATAATGTCGTTTTAGAAGTGATTTCAGAAGCCAACACTGACCTCGGTCTCTTAAATACACACTTTGAGGTTCCGTTCATACGATGAGGAACTGTAGAGACACTATTGACTTAAATGTCTCTTTATATGACCAGTTTCCTATCTGGAAATAATTAGGATAATTAAACATAACAATTATCATTGTTATGTTGATTACGTTTCTACTTTGAACTACAAGAGTCGCTGGAGTTCTGACCTCCCCTTACTTCCCATCCTCATATACGGTCTCCTCTGCTCATGAGCATAACTGTGTATTGTGGATGCATAACATAGACTCTATACAAGACAACATAGTCACAGTGAAGACACATTTGACGCCCTGAGTTTGAGAGAATGAACATCACGCTGTATTGAAGAAGACTTTTAACTAGAGATTGAGACCATAAACTCATGTTTATAATGTTTACTGAGGGAATAAATAAAGAGAGAAGTAGAGACAGTTCCTCATAGACCTCTATACAACCAGACTTCTTTTTGCAACCGGAAGAGTCTAGGGCACTTCCGCATGAGCCTTATTCTTCAGTCCACCTGTGATGAATATAGCATTCATTTCTAAGGACACGCATGACAAGGCCCTGCAGGAAGGTAGCATATCGCCAGCCTCACCTGGTGAGGTAGAAGTGCCACAGCGTTCTCTCCGGCTCGATCCTCCGTGGCGAGAGGTGGTCGAGCTCCATGCCGACCTGCGGGACGCCCGGCGTGGTGTTGATGGAAAAGGGCTCGGCGATCCAGCGGCTGTGGGCGTGAACCATCACCAGGCCCAGAGACTGCACGCGGAGCAGAGATCAGAAATCACGGTTGTGTTGAAATGAAAACAGAGAAAGAACGAAAAGGAAGAGATGCGTTACCATGATCATCTTGACTCTCTGGGTCACGGGGTTGGGTTTGTTGTCCTCCTCCTCCTCCATGACTCTGGAGAAGTGGCTCAGCTGCCAGATGGGATGGCCCTCCTGACTATCGCGGGACAACTGCACAGCCAACAAAGCACAGACATTAACACACACATTGTGCATACGTACATGTACACGCATACGATGAAAACACTGGACCCTTACCTCCAGCACCAGTGAGACGCACGCTGGGAAGAAAGTCATGAACACAAAGTAGTTGGCCAAGACAGACATGCAGCCAAAGCAGCACATGATTTCCAACTGCCGCACACCTGAAGAGACACAAGACACATGAGAATTACCAAATCACGAGGGGGACAGGTCCTCGAAATTACACCAGTTATTATAGACTGAAACTGAAAAACAGACAGTATCAGAATTTAAACATTCCAGCGGTCATTGAACGCATCAGTCAGGAAACGTAACCGACTCGAAAACGGTGACATTTCATCAAAATCACTGCACTGAGCAGATCCTGTGAAAAAGAAAAAGATTTAAACATTCCTCGCAAATAGGAAGCCATGAATGACTCGGCTGGGACCGACAGCCACGTGTCTAAGTATAGCATTTGGAGTCCAGATTTGTTTGTTTTTTATAATTCTATTGTTTGGTCATTTTTTTATGCCATTAAAACTTGTACTTTGCACGGCTGCTGGGTGCTCACCTAAGATGACATACAATATAACAACAATCCATTTTGTACATCAGTTACATCAAAACTACATCTCAAGTTCCAGCCATGATTGTGCTGTTTCCACAGAGGTGTTGACTTGTGTATTGCAGTGGTAGAACGAGGTCACGGTGGGTACAACGTGACAGGCGCACAAACAAACACCCTGAAACTGCTCGGGGCTCAGAAGAGCAACAGTCATTGTTCTCTCTTGTCGACACACCCAGCAGTGACGTCATGGTGTAAAGGTGCAAGGAAAACTCCCTAATGGCAGCAAGTACCTGACATGGTTCCCACCCCGATCACTAAGCACTCCACCAGGGCGTCCAGAGTGAAGGTGGGTCCCAAGACCGACATGCCACGGGCAATGTTGTCCCTCACTTCATCCTGAAAAAGTTACAGCACGAAAACTCAGTCAGGGCTACTGCTGGATCTCATTCCAAACGTATGCAATATGGTGAGCGTCATACCTGAGAGCTGGAGCTCAAGGCGAACTTGGCGAGGGCGCACGCTTTGGAGAGGTCGATGAGCAGCAGGAAGAACGGCAACGCCTCGCTGGAGGGCCGGACAGAGCACAGCAATGAGCGGGAGTTGGTTCTTAACAAAGAAGCTGAGAAAGGGACAGTGTGCATGCAGAAGTGCCCCCTTACTTGAGGCCCGTGAGCTCTTTATCAAGGAAGTGAATGACCACTGTGCTGAATACGAAGCTGGAGAATATGGTGAAAAGGCCAGCGATGCCTGCAACAGAGGAAGTCAGGTGTGTTTCAAATGCATCGAGCTGGCTGGCTAGAAACCCCGCTACAGCCAGAAGATCCACGGCATCTTGTACACATTGTGTGTGCCCATCAATATGTTACCTAAAATGTATTTGGACCCCAGCTGTCTCAAGTTCTGGAACTGGAAGTAGATGTAGACAATGGCAATGCAGCGTGTGATGGTCAGGATGATGATGTCACTGCTCAGAATTTGCTGTCAAAAGAGAAGAAAAAAGGTCACAGATATTTAGCAGAAAGACCATTGGAAGACTAGAAGGTATTTTGGGAAATATCCTTTCTCGCTCAGACTTCAGAAGTTCAGATTGGTTCTCGTAGCTGAAACTAGACGGGCAGCTTAGTCTGGCACAAAGTCTAAAAGGGTGTGGCATTTGTTGGCGTCGAGCGGCCGATTGACGTGAGATGCCGAGTGAGAAACCGCAGGAAATGCTGTTCGTCCATTCAACGGCAGTCGGACGGCGCCACGTTTTGCACGCTGCAGCTCGCCTTACCGCCACACGTGAGTCTGAGAACTACGGTGGCCTTCAGGTAATGTGAAAAGGTGAAAGGTTCTCTCTAGAGCCATTGTTTGGTTTGTCCGTTCTGGGCTTCTGTAGAAACATGGCGGAACCACTCCCTGTGTTGATTTCAGTTGATTATGGACAAATGAAAACATAGTTATAAATATGATATACCTTTTCGTATAATAAAGTTCTACCATTCCAAAATCTGCATTATGTTTTGCATGATTTATAGCTGTTGGTCATGACAAGGATTTTTTATTTCTAATAGATATAAGGGTACTATTTTAGAGCAGTGAGGTTAGTAGAAATATATATATTCTCTTAATTAATTTTATATTTTTTTCCCTCTTATGTTGCTTTTCTGCTCAATGTTGTGTAACTTTTTAACCATTTTAAATTATTTGTCATAATTTCTACCTTACAAAGCAATTTGTAACCTTTGCAATTGAAAAGGGCTGAATACATAGAGTGTATTAGTATTACTACTATTATATACTGTCACTGAAGTGTGACATATACTCTGTGGGAGGCCAGCCCGAGGCTTGTTTGAAACTAGTCGGGGGGCGGATGCACCGTCACAGATAACAGACATCCTCACACCATGTCGTCCACTCACCTCCTCCGTCTTTGGGCAGTCGAAGTTCCAGCCGCAGATCTGGTCGTTGCCGGTGAACATGTTCATGGACATCATACAGATGGTGAGGGTGACCGTGCCAACGATCACCTCCCAGGGGTGGGAGGCCACCAGGAGGCCGTGCATGCGGAACAGACCGGTCAGCATGGTGCAACAGGGGAGCTACAGGAATAACACAAGTAGAGCGATGTCAGCCGCACACCTTTACAGGACATCGATGAGCACAACCACGATGGAAGAGAGAAATGTTTTACATTTTACGTTTTACACTTCAACTTTACGGGACACCTTTTCATTTCTTCCATACAAAGGATGTCCGAAAGTTGTTTGAATGTTTGTGATTTGTCAGGAGCTGAATGACACAGCCGATCCCCATTCTTCCGATACTGTCACTCATTTAAACCTGTGCAACGCGGCTGTGACAGACTATTTCACACCGGCCGGGACGCACAACATTATTTTGATGAGTTTGATTCGAGGAAAAGCCGAGCAAGGAGCAAAAAAAATCTAAACCACTTTGAAAAAAAGATATATATCTTTGTATTAATTATTTAGAAAAATCACATTTTCAAATCGTGGATTTAGGTCAGAAGATAGCCTACATTTCAATCTCCCAAATCCAACAAAATAAAGCACATGTGGGTATTTAAAAAAGAGAGCGGAGATCCATCCCCCATTCATTGTCTATAGAGCAGCTTAATATTTGATGACATCAGTTTGAGACTTCTCTGGTTTCATTGAGACAGAGAGAGAGACAGAGAGAGAGAGAAGCTCATGTTCTAATATAATAATAATAATATAATAATAATAATAATAATAATAATAATAATAATAATAATAATAATAATTTAAGAGGTGTTCCCCTGTGTTGTTGTTACTTTTAAAAGGTAAACCACATAATATTACCCATAACTGCGTCTATCTCATAAAGGCTGCAGTGTGTTCACCCTGGCGGTTCAGCGGCTCGCAGCCCTTCTGTCTGCCGTAGCGGAGCGGCTTGGTTGCGGCTACGCGGTCCCGTTTTTGACGTTCAGCGTACCGGCTCGTTCGCAGGCCAAATGTCAACAGACGTATATATTTAAAACCATAACGTTTAAATGAAGAGTTACGCCTTCACTTACCTTGAGCCGGCACGAGTAGGGTGGTAAATGCGGCGGCGACCAGGTTGCAGCCTCCCGGTGTGAAGCTCAGACGGACACACGGAGAGAGTCTCCTCCGCCGCTCTCTAAGGCAGATGGACCGATGGCACGCTCCGACATCATCCGACACGTCAGCCAATCACGTCGATCACCTGCTTCGCCAGAGCACTAGCCCCGCCCCGTTTCCGAGGCAACAGCAGCAATGTGGGCGTGGCCAGAGCGAGGACGCCAATCTCGCCACTGCGCACACGCTCTGCAGGTTGCGCGCGGAGCCTATCGCATGCGAGGGAGGGGCTGGTTCCTGTGATGTGGTGATGCCTTATGGATTAGTTTGACATTCATTTACAGTAGCTCGGACGTTTATATATATATATATATATATATATATATATATATATATATATATATATATATATATATATATGTTGTCATTAATTCTGTTGCGCTTTTGTCATGTAAAGTTGCAGCTCAGTTAATTAGGCTTTACTCTCTTTTGTTCAGCCGACATGAAACTTTATCGAGGTATGGATGATAAAGAAACATGAGGTGTTCAATACATTCGCCTCATATTCAATAGAGGAGCTCTGCCTACTTTATCAGGGTTCTGTTTTACATTTTAAAGTTGCTTCATTTCATTTTGTATTGGGATCAAGAGCTGTATTTGTCAGATTGGCCTTCACGTTTTTATTTATATATTCATATACACATCCATATACATTATGTAATTACACAACACATGCATTTTTTTTACTCAACAAAGCTCTAAAAGAAATGAGCTTTAAAAAGCACAAGTTGATCCCCGCAATAAACAAATACAGCGGTTTCATGTTGTATGGAGATCAAGTTGTATTTGTCAGGTTTGGCTTCACATTTCACATCCGTATACATTATATATTTTCACCACACCTACATGCATTTTTTACTCAACAAAGCTCTAAAGAAATGAGCTTTATAAAGCACAAGTTGACATTTAAATTAAATCCCCCACCCCCACCCCAATAAACAAATAGACAGCATATTGCTCAATTTGGGATATCGTTAACCCATAGTGAGGTTCCTGCTGTTTGACTACAATAGAAGTTATCATATATTCTGTCTCTCTGTCTATAGTATACTGTGTGTGTGTGTGTATATATATATATATATATATATATATATATATATATATATATATATATATATATATATATATATACACTGAAGTGTATGAATAAGATAGTTATGCGTGTTTGGTACTGTTTTGCATTGAATCATTCTGGGATGTTTGCTGAAATTGATTGGATGGCCCTACCAGAAACAACCCCACTGTATGGCATTCAGAAAGACTCAGGGAGAGGAGTACCCCCAGAGACCGCTTCGGTGGACTCAGGGAGAGGAGTACCCCCAGAGACCGCTTCGGAGGACTCTGGGAGAGGAGTACCCCCAGAGACCGCTTCGGAGGACCGCTTCGGAGGACCGCTTCGGAGGACTCTGGGAGAGGAGTACCCCCAGAGACCGCTTCGGTGGACTCTGGGGGAGGAGTACCCCCAGAGACCGCTTCGGCGGACTCTGGGAGAGGAGTACCCCCAGAGACCGCTTCGGTGGACTCTGGGAGAGGAGTACCCCCAGAGACCGCTTCGGCGGACTCTGGGGGAGGAGTACCCCCAGAGACCGCTTCGGCGGACTCTGGGAGAGGAGTACCCCCAGAGACCGCTTCGGTGGACTCTGGGGGAGGAGTACCCCCAGAGACCGCTTCGGTGGACTCTGGGAGAGGAGTACCCCCAGAGACCGCTTCGGCGGACTCTGGGGGAGGAGTACCCCCAGAGACCGCTTCGGCGGACTCTGGGGGAGGAGTACCCCCAGAGACCGCTTCGGCGGACTCTGGGGGAGGAGTACCCCCAGAGACCGCTTCGGCGGACTCTGGGAGAGGAGTACCCCCAGAGACCGCTTCGGTGGACTCTGGGAGAGGAGTACCCCCAGAGACCGCTTCGGTGGACTCTGGGAGAGGAGTACCCCCAGAGACCGCTTCGGTGGACTCTGGGGGAGGGGTACCCCCAGAGACCGCTTCGGTGGACTCAGGGGGAGGAGTACCCCCAGAGACCGCTTCGGCGGACTCTGGGAGAGGAGTACCCCCAGAGACCGCTTCGGTGGACTCTGGGGGAGGGGTACCCCCAGAGACCGCTTCGGTGGACTCAGGGGGAGGAGTACCCCCAGAGACCGCTTCGGTGGACTCTGGGGGAGGGGTACCCCCAGAGACCGCTTCGGTGGACTCAGGGGGAGGAGTACCCCCAGAGACCGCTTCGGTGGACTCTGGGGGAGGGGTACCCCCAGAGACCGCTTCGGTGGACTCAGGGAGAGGAGTACCCCCAGAGACCGCTTCGGTGGACTCAGGGAGAGGAGTACCCCCAGAGACCGCTTCGGCGGACTCAGGGAGAGGAGTACCCCCAGAGACCGCTTCGGTGGACTCAGGGAGAGGAGTACCCCCAGAGACCGCTTCGGCGGACTCAGGGAGAGGAGTACCCCCAGAGACCGCTTCGGTGGACTCTGGGGGAGGAGTACCCCCAGAGACCGCTTCGGCGCACGCATGCGTACTTCGCGCTGTGTCTTTCGCGCCACAGTGGCTCTCCCTTTCTGGAGAAGACAGAGGACATCAATATTAATATTATTTATCCAGGTAATGACAGACCTCGACACAATACCTGTTATAAAGCTAGTAACGTTAAAGGTTCTCTGTCGTAGTTCTTTATTAAGGTACAGTTAGTTAACTAGCATGGGGTGGTAACTAGCATTGGTTATATCCCAGCTAAAGCTAGGCTAACGTTACACAGACGTTACCTTCATAGTGGTTAGGAGGGCAAAGCAGCAGCCAGTCACGTTAGCTGCTGCCGAACACTCCTCCTGAGAAAAGGTAGCCTCAAAGAGTGCTATCACAGTCTGTGACAGCTAAGTTAGCTTAGCGTTAGCGTTTTTATGGAATGATTTTATTTGTCTTTGTAATTCTATGTAGCTGTAAAACACTTTGAATTGCCTTGTGTACGAATTGTGCTCTATAAATGAACTTGCCTTGCCTTGATGCACGTAACATTTCCTTAAGGCAGAGCTTTTCAGCTGTCAGTCATTTATTTGGATTGCTTTACTAGTTTTAATTTAGGCTTACAGTAGCCTGTGTAGCTTTAGTATGAGAAACACGTTTTGGACTGTACTTCATACCCTTACTCAACTCAGATACTCCACCAATTAGGGGTTTACTGTTGTCATACAGTCCAGGATTGCAGTTACAGTTACTCACACAGAGAATGTATTAATGGATATTTAAATATTGAGATGATAAAATAATCTACACAATAAAGCAATACAATCAAACAAATATTAAAACAGCACTCAAGGAAAACATAAAAGGAAAACAACATTATTATTTAGAAGGAATATGTAATCAATAAATGAGTATTGAATTATATATATTGCATTATTCAACTTGTATGAATAATGCATAACAATAAATTACTTACTATTTTTTGGAAACGTGTTATTAAAGCCTTTCAACATTGAACCAGCAGCTAGTGTTGGGGATTTAAATATGCTCATCTGGGTGCAATGCACACAGAAATAGAATCAAATTAAAAGCTTTGACATGAAAATCCTTTTAGCATTGCTATTTGTAATTATTGTACTGTATATCAGAACAGGTCTCTGTTTGGAAGGTGAAAGAACAAGTGCAACAGCAATTCCTATTTTTGACCACCAGGTGGGTCTGATGGTACAGGGTAGCTGCAGCTGGTGACAACATAATACAGTTCTGGATTATGTTCTGTGAAGGTACATTTATTTGTCCATGGACAGTTTATATGTAATCAGTTTAAAAACTGATAGTACATTTAAATACTTTTTTTTTTGGGAGAGTTTGTTTTTTGGAGAGTCTAAAAGATTCAACACTTGTCAAGACAGCTGCGATTCTAAATCTGAACCATGGGCCTCAGCAACGCCACTTCCACTCCCTCTAGAGGCTGTCCAGTAGCTTAACCCTTCAATAGATGCCATTGATGCCATGGCACGTGTTGTTTGTCATTTTTGAGCTGCAACACAAACATTTCTATTATGAAATCAGAGGGGTGCTGTCTTTATTTACTTCACCCCCATTATGATATAACAATACACTCACTGGAGACAATAGTTGAAAAGCAAATGATGAAGTTGTGAAAACAGAATACCAAGGCAAAGGCCTGTGTTAGCCACGCTAATCCTTATTAATGACCTCAGATATGAGGTCTGGTTATTAGCAAATATCAAAGATAATCATTAGTATCAATAAAATATTCCAAAATGACGTGATCAGCATACGTTGATAATAACAGGCACTTTTCATTGTGTAGGTGCAGTTGCTCAAAAAGGCATTAATATGGCTAAGAAGTAACTTGTAATCATCAAACATATTTATTTTTATAATGAATTATACGATTTAATTACATTACATTAACTGTTGAGGCAAACATATATATAATATATATATATATATATATATATTATCAATATGGTAAGTTGAGGGATACTGTTGGCAGTATTCACCCTTATGCAACAAACAAGTTTATTTAAAAAACAAATAAATTAAAGGTGAAACCCACAATATTAATCTAGCTAAATAAATAAACTAAACAAACCAAAGAGAAAGAGTGTGTTTCCTTGTTCTGCTTGGCGTGTTAATCACACCAATACATGTGCAACGGCGAAGTTAATACTATGTTGACATTGCGTTCACAGTCCGCGAAGAGGGAGAGTTACTATGCGCTGCTTTGTTAGCTCAGCTGGTCATGGTTCTGTCGTGGTGGTGGATGAACTAGCAGTTTTAACTGCAGAGTCTAGTGAGCTTGCCACTAACGTGGCTTTGTTGCTCTGGTTGGGCAGAATAGTCAGTGAGGAATCTGGAAGTACCTTCTCAGGTGTCATTATCTGACTGTGACGTCTGTGTGTGTATACTTGTCTTCCAGAGACATTCCGGAGATGACTGACAGCTGTGATCAGGAGCATGATGGGAATGGAGACGAGTCAACTTCAGATGCCGACTCTTTGAGCTTGTTGCGCAATATTTCCGCAGAGCAAAACAGTGGGGCGGACGAGGACACGGAGGTCAATAACTTAGATTCACAGTTTGGCAACAAAGCGCCGGAAAAGGAAGCGGCGATGGAGATAAATCCACTCAAACTGCCTGAGTCAGGGATATCCAGCGGTGCCCAGTCTGCAGCAGGCCGTGCTGATTCTACAACTCAATCAGGTAGTTGTAAGTTAGAAACCACTGAAACATCCATTTACAGCAGCGTGTAGCTGCCAACATGGCAATCTGGGTAGTTTCTTGTTGTAACAAGGACTTTAATTTCATTCTTCCTCAAGCAATAAGATGTTTCCATGTTATTATGACATTTTTATCATCACTCGATACTTAATCCGGCGTTCACACCAAAAACCTTTACTCACGGGAGTTTACTCGCCCGACAAGTTGTGGTTTATTTGCTTCATTCGCGCCTTAGAGGGCCGTGGCTTATCTCCGTGGCTCGTCTCCGTAAAAAACATAATTAATAACCATGGAAGAAATAACCACTAGTTCTGCTTTATACTTGTTGTGGACATCCCACAAACGTGTTTGGGCTCATAACATCAACAGTGGGCTCACACAGCTCAGGGAATTTCACAGACTACGTCTCAATAACTTCCGCTTCCAGCACTACCAGAGCAGCAGCAGCCAGTTAGATTCATCAACGGCACGACGTCAGTGATGACGGGCGGAGCGTCTCAACGCTGATTGGCTTTCGCAACTCAGTGTCAAGGCGAATTTTTCGCTTTGCATCATTCGCGCCGCCCGGCGAAAATGTCCGTCATTTGCAACCATTCGCGTGTGTGCATTGACTTTGCATGGGATCTACTCTTTTCGTGTGAACGCAGCATTATAATTCAACACCAAGTGGAATTTGTTGTTAGAATACATGCTGACTTTTGTTATAACAAGAAGTTTGTTGAGAATGAGATATGTTGATTTTGTGAACGAATAACAAGTACATTCAGTGATGTGACAAGAAAACGTGATGTTTTTTTCTCATAATAATTTGGCATCTGGTAATAACAAGAACATCACAATCACATGTGTAAAGTATGACCACTGTAAATGAAAGGACCTCTCCCTCTGATTTGACATGTCTATGCTTTTAATTAATTTCACAAATCTTGAATTAGCTTTTTTCCATCTTATTCATCAGCAACGGTCTCGCAATGTGTGAAAACCCCAAAGAAGATTCAACTCAACAAGCGGAATGGAAAGGGAGAGACCCTTCTGCACATAGCATGCAAGAGAGAAGACCTGGCGCAAGTCAAAGCCCTGATTCAAGCTGGGATCAATATCAACTCGGAGGACTACGCAGGTTTGTTTCAGCTTATTTTCACTCCGATCACTTCGATGTTCTGACATACCTGTCGCTCTCAAAAACAATGATTAACCGTCACACACGAAAGTCAGAAAATGTCGACTTTTGATCGCCAGGCTGGACGGCTCTCCACGAGGCTTCTGCTTTGGGCAACGAAGCGGTGGTTGAGGAGCTGCTGAAGGCCGGAACTAATGTTCACACTAGGACCTTTCACGGCATCACGCCCCTGCATGACGCTGTTTACGCTGGACACTATCAGGTGACAGAGAAACTCTGAATGGAACTTTAACTGACTGTACTTTAAGAAGTAGAGTCTAGTTTTCAGTCACACTTTCCACCAACCGTGTTGCATCGCTTTAAGACTTGCTTTGGTAACTCAGTGTTATCTCTTGTCGTCTTTAAAAAAACTCACCTCTGGGGACAAAATAATTTGGATCCTAATGTAACTGTCCTTTTCTTTTCCTAATCGTTATCTCTGCTTCTTTTATCTTTTTCTTTTCGATGGACATTTTTGCATGCTTAGATGCTAACGGTACCGTATATGCAATGCCAAAGCATGACTCTTCTTAAACCACAGTTCCCACTGGTGGTTCATCAAAAATTACACCAAGCTCTGCTGAGTAAGGCCAATGCAGAAGTGTCTTAAAACCGTCATTCTCTCTCCTGACCACCAGGGGGCGACTCCTCTGGTTGTATAGAAGTCTATGCTTCATGTGTTAAAGCTGCATTCTCTCTCCTGACCACCAGGGGGCGACTCCTCTGGTTGTATAGAAGTCTATGTAAATGACTCTACTTCTCTTGATGTATTCCCTCAGTAAACCTTGTAATCATTAGTTTTTGGTCTCAATCTCTAGTTTCAAGTCTTCTTCAATACAGCGTGATGTTCATTTAGTAAATTATGGTCATTTAGAGTCAAACAGACCATAAACCAGAGGATGCTTTAGGGCGGGGCTACAAGGTGATTGACCGATCGCTGCCGCTACCAAAGACGCATACTGTGTCTCTACGTCACTCCTCCACATTCCAAATGTGGCAACTTCTGTTCATCGGTTGCAAAATTAACAACACAGCAATGACCGCAACCCAAGATAGCGACGGCGGTCCACAACCCAATGGGTGATGTCACGATGACTACGCCCACTTTTTATTTACAGTCTGTGAGGCGCATTCCTAACCAGGCGTCCAGAGCGGACACTGGGGAATTCAGTGGCATGATTTAGGAAAATTAGCTACGTCCCTCAACTCCCAATACCCCCGTAATGAATCTCTATGGTCAGTTATCATAGCTGCTAAAACTGCAGCAATGGACACGGACAGACGAAGAATGTGTTATATTACCAGTTCATGCGCTGTGAATGCATGTGTTATATTGGGTGAGACTGGTATCTGTCATGCTATACTTTTTTCTTTTTTTAGGGAAACTCTCCAGTTTGACAACGAATGTACTTAACAGAATCAGTTGGAATGCGTAAGAGGACTTTTTGGGCTTTGAATTGCCAGTTGTGACATCAGCTGCGGTTTTGAGCCGGAACATTTAATGACGTTAATCACTTCCTGGAACTTGTAATGAAAGAGCTGCCATTGTGGGATGCCTCCAGTGAACACAGGAGCATTTACATGAATCCATGGACTTCATAGTCTTTTTAAAATGTGTTTTTATACATATATCTATATAGATGTATATATCTATATATATAAATGTATTAGTGATCCACTTCCCTGACATGATGCTCTGACTTGTGTGCGTGGGGTGCAGGTAGTGAAGCTCCTCATCCAGTATGGCTCAAACCCCGCCGACAAGAACATGGCCGGCCTCTGCGCACTGGATATGGCCAAGAAGGATGACATCAGAGAGCTGCTGTGTCTCCCAGTGTCTTCTGTTGCAGACGGGCAGCCATGTGAGACATATACACGCAGTGAATGCATTTTACACCTTTAGGTCATACTCCACTGAAAGACTATGTTTAAGTTATGTTAAACATGATAAATAAATATACGCCTGGTGCATTCTTGGGGACAAATTGATTTTCAACAGCATTTCAAATATGATTTAGTTATTGAAAATGTTATAAACAATATATGATGCTCTTATAATATACTTTGTAGGACAATATTTACGCACGGTGGTGTAGTGGCTAGCACTGTCGCCTCACAGCAAGAGGGCCGCGGGTTCGATTCCCGGTCGGAGCGGTCCTTCTGTGTGGAGTTTGCATGTTCTCCCCGTGGCAGCGTGGGTTCTCTCCGGGCTCTCCGGCTTCCTCCCACAGTCCAAAGACATGCTGCAGGTTAATTGATCTCTAAATGTCCCATAGGTGTGAATGTGAGAGTGAATGGTTGTATGTCCCTACATGTGCCCTCGATGGACTGGCGGCCTGTCCAGGGTGTCCCCTGCCTTCGCCCTATGTCAGCTGGGATAGGCTCCAGCGCCCCGCGACCCTAATGAGGATAAGCGGTATTGAAAATGGATGGACAATATTTAACCTTATAAATAAAATGGTGCTGAGTGAGTCTTCTTACTTCTCCAAGTTCTGTTAAAACGTCAGGGATATCAGCCATTAGGAACTACTGAACACATTCACGAGGTAAAACTGAACTATTTTAAGTGGGATGACCTAAATACAGAATGGGACTTTTGGCAAAAAGTGGAGACGTACTGCTTCAATTTGTGGTATAAATCTATGTGTAACTTGCATTGGACGTACTGTTTATTGTAAGCGTAGCACACCTGAGGACTGAGGTGATTCCAGCTGAGGTCTTGTTTCAGGTGACATGTCTTCAGAGGCCCACTGGCTCAGCCGCAATGACTCGGCGAAGGTGCGGTCCAGAGACTCGGGTGAACGAGACGGAGCCCGACAGCCTGGTGACATTCAGCCGGGCAGCAAAGACCCCACCGCAGATGATGTGAGAGCTCTTTGCACTTTGATCGCCTTTAGACTCAAGACTCGGCCATTTATGGCACACATTCAATCATTTGATGGCACCCTTTTCTTGCAGCGTCAATCAGAGGCCTTAGCGGTGGTTCTGGAGGAGGTGGTGAGGAAACAAACGGAAATATCGGCGTGGCCTCTGACAGGTCCGGAGGACGCAGGTAGAGCAGCCGCACTGACAGCCGCGATGATCACTATTTACATATTCATGTTTGAAGTGCACACAAAGAGAGGTAGATGCCATAAACAGCCAAAAGGATCCGAGCATATCCAGCCGGTAATACCAATGCAAATGAGATGACTCAGTTTCAAGTAGAGGACGAGGAAAGATGCTGGATTTGTTGTACAGGACTTGTGCTGTTTTTCAGGTCGATATCACGCTGCTCTGACACAGATCCAGAATGTGCTGTTCGAGGCGCTCACCAAGCAGCAACTGGAGAAGGACGGTCTGACCCGAAGATACCGGTCAGTCCAGGAACTTCTCTCACCCCTGATCGAGGTGACGCTTTGGGAGCCGTGAAGCAAAAGATGTCGCGTCCCTCACTGCTGCCATTTCTCAAAAACATCATCACTCTTTATAGACGATACTAATATTACATCTTATTTATAGAGCAGTATTTCACTTTGCTTAACATGTCAAATGAAATACGTTTTTATTATTATTAAAAGTAAAGGAAAGTAACAAAGCAAAAAACTAAAAATGTTTGGACAGCGTGCCCAAAGAAAGGCCTCAGCAATTGAACCTTAAAACAAAGCGGAAAGCACTTTTTTAATAATGTCAGTCGGCCTCACAGTGTGTTGTTCAGCCTAGACCCCAACTAGCCATGTTTTGTGTGCTTTCAATGTTGCCAGACACTAACGTACATTGACAGAGAGGAGATGCCCCAGCGATTACATCACACCCCCGTTTAGCGTCTGGGAAGTGGAAAAACGAATGTGGAAGTTACCGTTAAAATGCGTGTTAAAACATTAAAAGAAGAAAGAGTTGCACGTGTGCATTTACACTCATTTACACTTTCTACTTCCAGAAAGTGGTTTATATAATGGTGCTAAACTGGAGAGTTATTCAATAGACTAATTAAATGTATTAATTTCTTAATTTACAAATTCATTGTAATTCAATACCAGATCAATGCAAATGTAACATTTTTGGAATATTGAAATTGGTTTCTTTCGTTGTTTCTTTGATGCGGTCTTTTTCTAAACTGTGATGCAGTCTAAAGTTCTCTTAGAAGCACACCACTTCCCATCAGTACTGGTTGTTTCTCTGTGCAGGAGTCTGCCCGACTTCCTTCGGCAGCGCTTGTTGATGAGTCAAGTCGTGTCCCTCGCTTCACGTCAGAGGACCGTTTTGGAGATCCTACAGAAGCAGATGCGTTTGGTGGAGGTGTACGTCACCATTAAGGCCAAACTGTCCACTCAGCCTCCCAGCAGTGAAGTGTGGCCGCAGCAGACGGCAACACCGTCCACTTCTAAAGTACACAGGTATAATCAAAGCTGGGAGGAAGGCCACAGACCAGTTGCACAGACCGCCGTGGTAAGATCGACACCTCCAAACAACGCCCGGGGCCGTTCGGAGCCCCGGCCTCCTGCTCCTCCGCTAACCCAGCAGAAGAAGAAGGCTGCCAAGAAACAAAAAAACTCTCTGAACAGGAAAACCAGCAGCTGTCAGAGCAGCGCCACACAAGCAGGACACGTCAACTTTGAGATAAAAGGAAATAATGCGCTGATACAGACACAAGCTGACGACAACAGCGCGCACCTCTTCCAGCTCATACGGAGGGGGGTCCTGCCAGCTGGAGGTGCCCTGCAGCTGCTGCTGAAGGTTAGGCAAAGCTCTTCTCATTGAACACATGTGTAGTAGCTTGTTCTCTTTAGAGCGGTCTCCTAACAACCTGAACTAATTAAACAGAGTGTCTTCCATTTTCCTCATTTTTAAATTCAGATCATATATGTGATTGAGGGATTGCCTCCATGTGGCTCCACTATATCTTTACATAGACAAAAAGGTTGTTTGCTGCAATATTAATGCTCTGAATTTTGAATATAGCACCTTTAACGTAGTTATAGACAACATCTCTTACGTTTGGAAGTCCATAAAAATGCTTTTGATATTTGACTGATTTGTGTGGTCCTGCAAGCGAGTGCCAGTTCTGACCAATAAGAATACACCACTGACTACTGTCACCCAACATGGCCACATCATGTATGTGTTACCGCAACACCAGCAAACTATTTTCTTTTCCCAGAAAACAGTGTGTTGGTCTTGCGCCTGCAGGGTCACTGGCACCTGGCTCATGTGCAGGGCGATGGCTCCATAAAGGACGCCAAAGGCAAGTCGCACCGGACTCCCGAGCGCTGGCTGGAGTCCATCCTCGGTAACAACATCCCCGTCAGCTCAACGTACGCCTGGGACAAGGTCAGACTTCAGCTCGCCACCGCACTCGCAACATAACAACGGCCGCAGGAATACTCTCGTTCCATCTGGTCCAGAGGATGAACACAAATGTTTCAGTGACTCTGTTGACCTTTCTCACAACATATAAGAAAAATGTTCCACAAACACCATGAGAGTCCATTCATGTTCCCACAGGAAACTATTTCAGGTCAGCACCTCCCTCAGGACAAAACTTAGATTTGTACCCCCCCACTGAAAACCCTCGCTGGCACAGAGACAACATGCATACTTCACACAGAGGCTCCAGCCAGCCATCAGCACTGGGCCAGAGCCCGATTCTTCCTCTGCGCCTCCACTGTTACAATTATTAATGGCTCATAATTACAACACATTAATGACACTCCCACATGCACAGGCCATTAATCCTCTGCAAATAATTTGAATAGTCCCTCACAAATGCACTATCAAACTAACTTTTGTTAAAGAAAAACACAGTTAAACAGCTGTTTTGGGAAATTACTGAACTTTATTTTTCACGAATGAAACCACAGATTTGTGAAGATTTATGTCTTCAGTAGGGACCAATGGGCTTTGAGCTGAGAAGTCAGTGATGGAAGGGAGGGAGAGACTAACACATCATTGGGGTTAGTCTTTGTGGTCTTCATGGTTACAGAAAGAAAAACAGAATACCACCATCCTTATTCTTTAAGACACACACATTAAAGTAAAGGGCCAATAGTAATTAATTAATAATGAGTAGACGTGCTTTATTAAAGAATCGCTTTTTCTATCAATTCTTCACAGTAAAAGTCCCCCATTAATTTGTTAATTTAAATACATTTATTTTGAAGCAGACACAACTGTAAAATGTTGGGCTTTTCATCAGCAGGAAGAACATTTTCCTCCAAAGTGAACCGAAGAACGTTCAGGTAGCGAGAATAAAACTAAATTCACAATGCAGTCAATGCCTCGGGGAAGCACGGACAGGACATGCAGGACTTGCGCGGTATCAACAGCTTCCCTTTTCTGTGTCATGAATCAGACGACCTTCCTTCGTGAACTGTCGATGCGGATCACGGTTCTCGTGGCGGCTGTTTGGTGCAGGGGCAAGACACAGCGTCAGTCTGTAAATTATTGAGTGTTCACCGTCGAGCTGTGCACCCGCACACACACACAGTCCTCCTCCTCTTCACCTTCCTCCTCCATATCTTCCATCTCATTGAGAAAATGAAATATAGCGTGGAGCCATGGAGGCCTGTTGAGTGGCTGCATGAACCAGAGTGCTGCAGAAAAGACAACCGATAGGCCGTTCAGGAGGGTCACCCATCCCACCCAGGACACCGTGATACTCTCTTTAATGAGTCATGGCTTACAATCGGACGTGTCATATTTCCGATGACCTCCTCCGTCTGTTTGCCTCAGGTGACGTTCGGCGACAAGCCTCTGTCTCGTTGCTTGTCGAGCGCGGACGCCGTCGAAGACGCACTGCAGACTAGCCCCGAGGTGGATGTCCAGCACGGGTCGGCTGGGTCTTCACCGGAGGAGCTGACCCCAGGTCTGTTGTTCCTGTCTACATGACGTGCCTGACCCCCCCGGTGACATTTCCTAAACCACTGGAGCGTGTTTCTTTTGTTTGTTTTCTGTTTCAATAATTAATCTCCTCCTCGTACGTCTTCCACCTGGAGTTTCTCTGAGCCCTGTTTCAAAACTCCAATAACCCCCCCCCCTAGCTATTAAATATAATATTCATAACTATGCTAATCGGTGTGTAATCACAACAAAAAATCGTTATGTTTTTCTTAGCTTAAGAAGAAACCCATTTATATCTACGTAGAGAGCAGCGGCCCAGGACAGAACAGAATCACTGGATTATTAGGACCGTTTCTCTATTTTAAAGGGACTTCATATGTAAAAAGCACGGTTTTGAATGTATTCTTCTGCAGAGGCAGCCAGCCTGAGACGTCTGATGAGAATCAAGATAATCCGCCTGGTGGACGACGACGAGCTGCTGCCAAACGCCATCATGGACCGTCACTGGGAGGAGCTCTTGAAGAGAGACTATTTAGAGTCTGAGGACTGGAACGCTCAACTATTGTAATTATTCTGTCCACAACTGTTTGTTTTGATTACTCACTTGTGTTTATCAGTTTACTGCACTCATGTGTGCAATGTGACTCCTGCAGAGTAACCATATCCATCAAGTGTTCCTTTCCCATATGACGCTGGTTTGTAGTTTTTATGTTCCACTCTATTTGACAACGTGAAGGGAGGTTGTAGTTTCACACCACAGCCATAAACTCTGAGCCTTGCTCATTGGTTTTTTAAATGTTCAGTGAAACCAAAACAATAAAGATAACCCTGTTCATAAAGGTGTCTGGTTAAAGCTTAGAGCTGAAGGGTGAGTACAAAGGGTGAGAATGGTCGGGATGTCCCTGCATGGTTGCTAGGGACAACTAACAGTCGTTGGATGTTGGTAGTCCGACAACTAATGAGTTGTCCCTAGCAACCATCTGGATCAGAAAAAGCTGCTCTAAAAGCCGCAAATGATCGAGAGAATAAGATAAAACACAATGGCGGTATTGTAATGAGGGCCACTGCTGGAGAAGCAGAGAATTCATATTCTAATCTCCCTGCAGCTCACAGAGACACCTTTGCTCTCTTGGGAGTGACGGACAGTGGAAGGTTCAGACTCACCTTGTGCAGGAAGGTTTGTTTTAGAAATGACATCAACAACAATAATCTCTATCATCGAGGTAAACAGCTGCCACGTGCACATCTTAAGTGGTTACTTCTGTGTGTGTGTGTGTGTGTGTGTGTGGGGGGGGGGGGGGGGGGGGGTTGACTCAGCAGAGACCATATTGAGTGAGAAAAGTTGAACCAATATTTGACACGCCCCTCCCCTCACCCCCGGCACCTCCTGCTTCGCGAGGGAGGGAGCCTCGGCCATAGCAGACTGGAGGAGGAGGAGGAGGAGGAGGAGGAGGAGGAGGAGGAGGAGGAGGAGGAGGAGGAGGAGGCTCTTTCTCTGCGCGTGCGACGAGTCCCTCGCGCCGGTTAATCAGTGGCCGCGTTGGAGGCGCCGTTACCGGATGCGCGCAGCTTGTTTCAGGGGAGATCCGCCTCATCATGTGATTCCTCCCGGAGGAAACTGTCAGGTGGGTTTCAAACACCGCCCGCTGCTGCTGCTTCACGGTAATGTGTCCGTGTTTGTTTATTTACCGTCGCACTTACCGGGGTGTTGTTGTTTTGTTGTATTTGTCGGAAGTTTGCATGGCACGAGAGCTGCTCAAAAGACAACTTTAGAGAGCCAGGTAACTTTCTACAGAGTGAATTCAAGTAATAATAATCCTAAATGATTTACTATGTCAAACAAAGAAAGTGTAAAGATAACCCAACGTGTATCACAGTAACACAATAATACTAATAAATAATCGCCTGGATGCTTATTTCCACTATTATTAATTTTAATGTTGTATCCTCTTTTGTTTCCAGAATGAAAATAAGATGTCCCCACTACGCACATAGATTGAGACACAGGTGCTTCCTGTTTTCTCTGTCTCTGCTGGCGGTCTGTCTGCTCAAGCTGGTCCACGTCAAAGTGACGGTGAGGGACGGCGTCTACATCGAGCCCTTCGGGATCACGGCTGGCCTCTCCGGAACCCTGAAGCACGGGTACGACATCAACTGCACCGCCGTCTACGAGCTCGACCCCGTGGAGATAGGCAAGACTCTCGCCATCAAGCGGAAGGTCGTCGTCGACGTGGACGACGACAGCACGGTGACCTTGACCTCGGACTGCCAGACCTTCATCAGAGCGAGGGGTTACAATGGGGTCCCGGTGTCGGAGGCGGAGCGGGGCTTCCCGTTGGCTTATTCCCTGGTGGTGCACAAGAACGCGCCCATGGTGGAGCGCATCCTCCATGCCATCTACGCGCCGCACAACGTCTACTGCATCCACTACGATCAGAAGTCCTCTCCGGCGTTCATAAAGGCTGTTCAGAACCTGGCCCGCTGTGCTCCCAATGTGTTCATCGCATCGAAATTGGAGTCAGTGGAGTACGCGCACATCAGCAGGCTTAACGCCGACCTGAACTGCCTCTCCGACCTGCTGAGGTCGGAGGTCAAGTGGAGGTATGTCTTCAACCTGTGTGGCCAGGACTTCCCTCTCAAGTCCAACCACGAACTGGTCGCAGAGCTGAAGCGGCTGAACGGCAGCAACATGCTGGAGTCAAGCCGGCCCAGCAAGCTCAAAATGCAACGCTTTGGCTTCCGGCACGAGCTGAAGAACGTGCCTTACGAGTACCGGCGCATCCCCGTCAAGACCGCGGCGCTCAAAGACGCCCCGCCGCACGGCCTCGAGATGTTCATCGGGAGCGCGTATTTCGTCCTGTCGCGCAATTTCGTCGATCACATCAGCAGCAGCCGGGTGGCGAAGGACTTTCTGGCGTGGTCCGCCGACACATACTCGCCAGACGAACACTTCTGGGCCACCCTGGTCAGGGTCCCCGGGGTGCCCGGACACATTCCCAGGTCGGAGGCCGACGTCACCGATCTGAAGAGCAAGACGCGACTCGTCAAGTGGAACTACTTAGAGGGGAACCTTTACCCGGCCTGCACGGGCGCACACATGCGGAGCGTCTGCATCTACGGCGCGGCCGAGCTCCGCTGGCTCCTCAACTACGGCCACTGGTTCGCCAACAAATTTGACCCCAAAGTGGACCCGGTCCTGATCCAGTGTTTGGAGGAGAAGCTGATGGAAAAAAGAAAGTATGTGCAACCACGAAACTGAGAGGGAAGAGGGAGGAGAGCGTGGTTCCAGTATGTGTTAGGTTGCTTGTCACAGCTGCAAAAGGACATGAAGGAACTTCAATCGTTGAGATGCAGGCGAGTGTTTCCATTTCTTCAGCCTCACGACCTACTCGGCCCGTCGCCAGGAAAACCGTTTGTTGAGAGTTCGGGGTTTGATGACGCGGGCAAACACGAGACTTTCACCCAGGAGACCACGGCTCGTGTCCCGTGTGAAACCAAAAGGTAAACGCTGGCTTTACGGAACAAGGTCCGCTAAGGGCTGTTGCTATTCCCTTACACTAGTTATATTGTTATTACTTGACGTTATAGTAATAGAGTATCACAATATGCCCCCCGTAGTGCTCTGACCCGTTTGTAATAAAATAATCGATAGATTCAAGGCAGCATAAATCGCCATAACACTCGACTCTGGCGCACCGATCTCCCCCTGCTGGCGGTCATAGCTCCGGCTGAAGGTCGGAGCGCTTTGTAGATTTTTATCACTTCAGAAAAATGGCAGATGACTTCATAGCTTTATGATAAATCCGACCAATCGTTACACACCGTCAATCATACGAGGCCGATGTATGAGCTATTCGTGAAACATGTTTTTGGTCCAGAAACGTTGATATTCAACGCATCCCCTGGTTTGCAGAAAATGTTTAATATAAACCCTTTTACACGAGGACTGGGCTGGTATTCTTCATTTCATTGGCCTGTACTACGTATTTCATTGTGAAATACTGATACTTCTAATTACTTTAGATTGAATCACTGACGCTATACGGAGAGGCACCTCCTCAATAATGCCACTCATTTAACTTTGACTCAAATGGTACATTTGGATTAAGTTTCTACATGTTGATTGCTGGACTTTTAATGAATTCTATTTACAATGCCATACTGCTAAAGGCTTCAAATGGTCAGCAAAAGAAAGGGAAGCGCCATCCAAGAAGCCAGCTGCTACTTGAGGTCACATCAATACTGACTGCTCTTCTAGTGAGCAGCAAATACCAACGACTCATGCTGTGCTCATGCATTCTGCAAAATGAAATGCTCCACCGAGTTGTTGTTGTTGTTTTTAGTTTTTTGTCATAAAGATAGCAACTGATGTTTAAAAAAAAAAGTTCCGATGGATATTGAAAAGCTTGTGATTGCTGACGGTTTGTGTGTTCTTGAATAAAAGTATGGTGCTTCTCACGAGCTGTTGGGCCTTCACTTGTGGTCTACTGGCGGACGTGATGGTCCCACTAACAGGTCTTTAAAGGTGCTTCATATGGGACATTAATACGGCAGCAAACAACAATGTTTTTGTGTCCACCGCTTGCATGTCAATGGCTTTTTATCCACAAATGTTTAAGGTTTTATTAGGTAGGAAATGTGTTTGTCGTCGTTTCGGCATAAAGATGCACGCGGCTCAGTGTGCTGAGTGAAAACTGAACTGATGCCGTGGTTCTAGCTGCACCCCGTCCTAAGTGCATCTAACCGGAGAGAGTGGCGCTTTAACTTGGCCGGCTCCGGCACTCGGCTCCCAAAATACTGATGACTAAACTGGACGTTCGATGTAAAGTAAATTAAATGAGCGCGAGCCACCACGACTCAGGGCGCCGAAAGCACCGACTCCCATTCCTCAGTCTGGCAGTACTCCTCCCCCAACCCCCTTGTTACTCTTCACTACAAATACAGAGATACAGGATATGATTCCAGGGTGGGGGCAGGTGGGGTTTTGCAGGTGAGTGGATCCTTCGAGATGTCGTCGTTGGTGATGCGGCACCGAGGACAACAGGTCTTTAACTCAAAGGTCCCCCTGCCGTCTTTCGCAGGAGGATTTGAAAGGTGTCAAATAGCCAACTCCTCGGCTCACTTGATTATGATGGAAATGCACACGCACTTTGAACTTCAGCGCTCATGATCCAAGCTCGTCATTTAGTTTGTCTTCTTTTTCTCAGGAGCTGTCAGAGAAACTACATTTCACATTTTACACTTCAGTAGATCTCGTTTTTCCCTCCACGCTCCTTGTATGCCTGTATATGGTCACTGGTAGCGAAGACCGTTAAAGGGTCCCCCCCCCCACAAAGATAAGTTCACTAGTCATGAGAAGTACGACTCAGCTTGAGGAGCCTGTTGTGCAATGTTTCCTGAGCTCTGGGGGAGCTTTGTCTTGTGAAGAAACCTCGTCATGTCAGCATGATGTCACATCCATAAAAACCAACAACCAACAACAGCTGTTGGTCGTAAAGTTTGAAAGAAAGAAAGCATTGAATGCCTTTATGAAAATATCAATTTGCATTACGGAGGTACTGGAGTGCTTCCAGTAAACGGCTTTCCCACTGAACATGGAGGGAAAGCCATCATTTACGTTGACTCTTCGCTAAGCCCCGCCCCCTGCTGCTACTCCGTCAAGCTGTCAGACCCGCCGCGGAGCCCACACTGCCACTAACTGCACTCAGAAGAGCAGGTTTTTATTCCCTGTTACAATCATTAAAAAGCAACAGCAGCATGCGTATCCATTCAGTATACCTCCAGTGGCTAGCATAACATAGGAGAGCTAACGCTAGTTTTTGTTGCATTAACGTACTGCGCTAACATGAGCTCCGCAGGGTTTCACTATCACACAACGTTTGACCACGACCGGCTCCGTCTCCACGAAGCCAGCCTGAAAAGGAAGAACTTCTGAAACGTGAGTCTTCAGAACCCTGGTCGGTTGAGTCCATCTGCTAAGTAAGATTGTGTGAAACTACCAAAAGCACAGCCGCTAATGGATCTTATGGTTTGATCGACTCACTCACAATGGACACTTTTTAGAATATAATTCTTCTTTTCTGTAATGCAAGCGTCACCACAAAAAAAAAGGAAGAACCAGCCTGTGGATTTGCCGCAGTGTCTGCTTAATGCTTCATTGTCATCGCTGTGTTCGCAGTAGCTGCACCGGGCTCATTCCAAGTCGAATGTAGGTATCATGTGAGTGGACAGAGTGGCTCGCTGTCTGCTTCCCCTCGTCTATATTGCCCCACTCCTCACAAGAAACCCAATTCATGGCCCTCCTAAGCTGCGCAGAGGGGTTGCAGAGGACAGGTGAAATGTGAATACGAAACCCCCCCCCCTCCGACATGTCTGTCGATCTGCGGGTCCACAATGAACAAAAAGCGTCATTCTTTCTCTGGTCTGGTATTTTGGAGGGGGTCCAACCTTCTTTTCCCCCTGGCTCATTAAGACCTCTTTCCCAAAAGAGGTGCTGTGTCATCCTCCAAGTCTGAATTTAAGAAAAAAAGTTTTTGGCTCGTGCACATCGTGCCCACTGGACGTTCTGACTCAATTTGGGATTTGTTTAGTAGCAATTTATTTGGCTTCAGAAACACAAGACATCGATACATAGTCTTCCCTCCCCCACTCAGAAGTAATTACATTACACTGTTCCCAAGATTGTTTGTGATGCAAAGATGGAACCACCAGTGGACTTTGGCCGGATGGCCAGTGGGGGCTGTTTATGGTGGACAAAAAGGAAACCCAACAGGATACCGTATCTGCGTTCCTTTTAAGTCCGTCCAATCTGCCATTTTTCTTCGTCTGCTAAATAAAAAGAACCATAACTACTGATCGTCACCTCTAAGCCCTGGGTGGCGATTGTCTCAGACCTCAGAAACGCCCTCAGCTGCTCCCACGTGGAGCTCTTCCACCTCTCTTAACTCCGCTGTCCAAGCTAACGCCTGAGAAGATCTCTCTGGCTCGCCTGTCACTTTGAATTCTGATTGCACTGATCACTGATTGGTTCTCAGGAATGTTATTAAAAAAAAGTCACTTAGCAACTAAACTTCAAGGTGTTGTAAAAGATTGTGGATCAAGGCCCATTCCGGATTACTCGCTGGCTCAACATCTGGACGTGTCGGGGAGCAGCAGCATGGAGGTATAAGACAGCTGGCTGCAGCGTTGGGAGGTGGCGCCCACATTCATTCCTATAAAAGTTACTCAGTGCATGAATAAGTTTGACATCCGAGAATAAAATCTTCCTCATCCACAACGAGCAAACGCACTTTTTTAGTTTATTTTAACCCCGCCTCGTTCTCGGTATCATTTCCATAAACACAAGAAGTAAAATAGCTCTGGATTCAGCCATTAACGCAGTTAACAATTTTTAGGACCTTGCGGTATATAAATAAGGGTTGTTTAAGTGTTAATTCTGGGAATCTCCCTAAAGAAAACATAAATAAATCAAAGGTACAGATGTCTCTTACTCAATGGGAAAAGGTATGTTTGGGCCCGGTCGTATCTCAAAACAGTGGAAATTGTAATTCCACGGTTTGGCCACAATGTAAAATTAGCTTCAAAGCTGTTAAGTGAACACTTGTTGACAACATCAACGAGTACGACTACGGACGGCTGGACCACAGTGACTCACATCGTGAACTTTAGGCCTCCAAACAGTGAGAGGCGATGAAAAAGAGCATGCTGTTTTTTAAAAGAGTCTCGAAGTGCACCGAGTCCGACCTACAGGGTGGTCGGACCCACTCAGGGCCTCTCGGCGCGTATCCAAATACAGACTGTCTCCAGTCCCGCCCAGTTCCTGTGGCGATGAAGCCTCGTACCTGGACGGACCATGGAGCACCTCGGGGGGAACAACCCGTCTTTGTTCCTGTGGAGTAAAGCAGGACCCTGACTGCGGGGTCAAGAATCCAGCGGTGTGTGTGTGTGTGTGTGTTTGCAGAGGGCCCTCCCTGGTAAATAAATCCGCCCTTTTGAACTGCGAACGTATAGTCAGAGGTTAGACGTGTTCATTTAAGATAAGGCAGATGACTGAGAACTCAGAAACCAACCGACCGATTGAGGAAATTGCTAAATGTCTCATGTATGGCTTTATGACTATCGGAGATATGGTGTGTGTGGTGCGAGTCTTTGGACTCACTCTCTCTCTTGGCTGCATTTGTGCCAAGCAAATACTTGCAGCTTTATGCAGCAACACTTCAATTTTCTGATTCTCTCTTTCTGCCTCGAGCTGACTTCTCTCTCTTTGGCCACACCGCTCCAAACTCAATGCCAATGTCTGCCCGAGCACGCCAGCCCAGCAAACCAATAGGAATGCGAATTGCGAGATACGAGGCGAGTGTGTGATTCCGACAACGGTTCATGTTTTTTATTCGTATTGGTATTTTTAAACACCGAGGGTTGTCCTTCGCTCATGTGAAATGATTTTCATGTTGTCACCGCTCACGCTGGCCCGACCTTTGCTTTCCTCCTGTGGCTCGTTGCTCAATCGTCCCAACAGATATGGACTCTGTGTTTCATTAGCATGAAAAGCCAGCTTTATAGCTGATGGCCGATGAAGAAAAAAAAGAAAGTTCTCCGAGCATAATGGAGGCCTTGTGTGTGCAGACAGCCGCCGGTTCCAACCAACACCTCTCTACATGAGGTAGCTGCCTGGAATAACACAGAGTGCTGTGTGTGATGACTTTTCTCACTCCTCGCCCGGCTGCTGAGCAGTAAGAGACTTACACGCTTTCCTAGAAGAAGAACAAACGTATCATATGGAAAAACTAATTGTCTTAATTTCAGTAGTATCATGGTGACAGTTTTTTTCAGCAGCACTTAGTTACAAACACCAAACTTTCCAGTTTTATTATCTATATTCTGAAGGTTTTAACTGAGGATGTGTTTGTTTGTATGTAAAACCTTTTATTCCTAAAAACATGTAGAAAATTGTTGACAGCATTTTCTGATTTATGGAGCGATACAAAGACATTATCCACAATTCCCTCTGTAAAAACCATTTGAATCGAATATGTCAACTAAATGAAACATGACTCCTGGGTAAACACACGGGTTGTTATGGACCTGAGCAGGCAGCAGCTTGAGGTCCAACAATGGTGTCCATGAACTCTGATAAGCGCATTGTTACCTGATCCAAGAAGCAACGTCAGTCCAGCTGTCTGTCTGAACTAGTCCACATACAGGACGTGTTCCTATCAGCTGTCTGTCTGAACTAGTCCACATACAGGACGTCTTCCTATCAGCTGTCTGTCTGAACTAGTCCACATACAGGACGTGTTCCTATCAGCTGTCTGTCTGAACTAGTCCACATACAGGACGTGTTCCTATCAGCTGTCTGTCTGAACTAGTCCACATACAGGACGTGTTCCTATCAGCTGTCTGTCTGAACTAGTCCACATACAGGACGTGTTCCTATCAGCTGTCTGTCTGAACTAGTCCACATACAGGACGTGTTCCTATCAGCTGTCTGTCTGAACTAGTCCACATACAGGACGTCTTCCTATCAGCTGTCTGTCTGAACTAGTCCACATACAGGACGTCTTCCTATCAGCTGTCTGTCTGAACTAGTCCACATACAGGACGTGTTCCTATCAGCTGTCTGTCTGAACTAGTCCACATACAGGACGTGTTCCTATCAGCTGTCTGTCTGAACTAGTCCACATACAGGACGTGTTCCTATCAGCTGTCTGTCTGAACTAGTCCACATACAGGACGTGTTCCTATCAGCTGTCTGTCTGAACTAGTCCACATACAGGACGTGTTCCTATCAGCTGTCTGTCTGAACTAGTCCACATACAGGACGTCTTCCTATCAGCTGTCTGTCTGAACTAGTCCACATACAGGACGTGTTCCTATCAGCTGTCTGTCTGAACTAGTCCACATACAGGACGTCTTCCTATCAGCTGTCTGTCTGAACTAGTCCACATACAGGACGTGTTCCTATCAGCTGTCTGTCTGAACTAGTCCACATACAGGACGTGTTCCTATCAGCTGTCTGTCTGAACTAGTCCACATACAGGACGTGTTCCTATCAGCTGTCTGTCTGAACTAGTCCACATACAGGACGTCTTCCTATCAGCTGTCTGTCTGAACTAGTCGAAAGGAGTCAGCTGAGGTGGTTCGGGCATCTAGTCAGGATGCCTCCTGGACGCCTCCCATTAGAGGTTTTTCGGGCACGTCCAACTGGTAGGAGGCCCCGGGGAAGACCGAGGACACGCTGGAGGGATTATATCTCCCGGCTGGCCTCGGAACGCCTCGGGATCCCCCAGAATGAGCTGGAAAGTGCTGCGGGTGAGAGGGAAGCCTGGGTCGGCCTGCTGAACCTGCTGCCACCGCGACCCGACCCCGGATAAGAGCTGATAATGGATGGATGGATGGATGGTAATAATATCCCTTAGAATGAGAAATACACGCTCTTGCATGTTTCAGTATACATCACCATTGGAGGCCTGTGATTGGCTGATTCTGAGCAAAGGAGGAGAATTTGGATGAACATGATTGTAGTCTTGAGTTTACAACACTTATGCAGACAGCACATCACGTTTAGGCTTTACACATAGTAGGTGTTACACATACTAGCCCTGGTTCTCCTAAGAATCCACCTTCCTTTCGTTAGACTGGACCACATTGAGGAGTACCACCCCCCATCGTGGTCCAGCAGGTGTCTGTACTCCACTTCCTGATCCACCCAACACTTGCAGAGTCATCTGAAAAACTGCAAAGGCAGGATTCAGAATTGGGGTCGTCATGTTCTGTAAATCATCTGTTCTCCAACACTGGGCCGGGGGCCCACTGGTTGGCCTCAGAGCGCCCTCTAGTGGGCCGTGGAGGTAATGGTATTTCTTGTAATCTACAAAACTATAGTTATTTTATTTTTATTTCTAAATGTGCTCAGGAATTTAAATAATTTAAAGCAAGATTTAAATGAATATGGTATACGTTTGACTATCAACACGCCAATCGGGACACATCAGTCAAGACAAATGGTCAGTGGCATCAAACGGATCCTTTTTCAAAAGGTAAAAGGTGCACCACTAAAGTAAAGGTGTGTGGTGACACTGAATACAGTACATTTCATTAATGGTGGCAGGCAGTGAATTTGTTTGACAATCAGAGGTGAGTCTTCATAAAGTTATGAACCCTTGTTAACATTGACCTATGCAGAGGTTTGCAAGGTTGTCAGTAAATGAAGGCTCCACTGAACACCAGTAGGCTAAACAAGTGAAGGATCATCTCACCTCCTCTTGTTCAGGTTCCCAACCAGAGCTGTAGGTTCTCATGGGAGGTCTCATGTTCCCTCTTCATTGTCTGGGGATGATTGAAGGACCCCTTCTTCTTTTTGATTATTGTTCCTTTTTTTTAAACAATTATGGCCTTGCGTTATAAATAGACAGGTTAACAGTAAATGAAAAAGAAAAAAGTTCTGATAGTTTCCTTTGTACAAAGCATCAGTACAATGCATGTTGCCTTGTACATCTTGTGTGTGTGTGTGTGTGTGTGTGTGTGTTTGTCCGCTGTGTCCATTTATGAATTTACATTCATTGTGTGTACTTGTAATTGTGCAAAACTGGCACAGTGGGCCAGCGGGTGGTGTTCTGCTGCCTGTGGGTTGTGGAACCACAAGCAGTGGGAAAGTTTGAGTGGACAGCGCCACCTGCTGGGACCAAAGAAGCATATCAGTTGCACACAGGGAATCACTGATTTATGCAACTTTTTATTACGGAAAACTCTGCCAAATGTACGTTGACCGTATTTTCTGGTGTGACACACAAAAGAGAAATATCCATAATTCCCTCTGAAAAAACCCGTTGACTATGATACGTCAACTAGAAGAAACATGCATTTGGAACCTGGCTTCATGCAACATTCAGATTTCTGTTCTGGAAATGTTTGCAAATTATCACATATTTATAAGATGCCCCTCAATTTGCACATTACATGACATGTGATTTAGCTGACTTACAATAAGTGCATTAACAATTTCTTCAATAAAGTTGTATATATATATATGTATATATACATATATATATATATATATATATATATATATATATATAGTATAGTAATACTTGTGTAGTAAGACTTGAGTCAAATAATCAATGCAGGACACTAGTAATAGTGGTTTTACATTGTGGTGTAAGGCACAATGTTGTTGAACAGGGATAACAAAAAGAGAAGTAAACGACATCACAGCATCGTACTGTTTTTAATTCCCCTTTCGCACGTTTAGATTTCATGTACAAAGCATGTCACAAGCTTACGAAATAGGACGCTTCGTGACAGATTGATGTCAAAGGGCACAAGTTTGCTCTACTTTCACCAATATTATTCCCACACGTTTGCACGGTACACAGGAGAACATCTGCCTCATCATCAGTACTTAACTTCAGATATCACGTTCTAAAGATGTCTTTGTACTTGTTTGGTAAAAGAGAACTTGTTTGAAAATCCACAGAAATCAAATTATAATGTAAATGCACATAAATGTATTTGACCTCCTTTGTATTAGGTATTCGCTTTATTTGCTTAATTTTACTTAATTAATCCCTACACGAAATTAATTACTCCACGTCTATTGATGGCTGCAAGCATAATTTTATACACATTAAAAAAGTATTCATATATGTTAAGTCATATTTGGCAACTTTATTCATTCTGTTTACATGAACTCACAATATAGCCCTAAAAGCTTTGCACAACCTGCAGATGGTGTAAAGGGAGTGTCGGGTGGGGATTATGGGGTTATACTGGATTATCGGGTCGTTATATAAAGCAGATGCACGGGATTGGCGGCCCGGGCCGAGCATGCGCATTGAGACCGTGCCGTGACAACACGAGAGAGGAGCCTTGTTTACGGTGAGCAGGAGTTTTACAGCAAACGGCAACGCTTCCCGTGGGAGAGCAAAGGTGAGTTCGCGTGGACCCCGCGGCTCGGTTCTGTGCGCGCCCAGTTTGTTTTCTGAACACTTTGAAACTGGTTGACAGGAGAAAACAGGGGCCGACCACGGCATCTGCAGGAATAAACGGAGACCAAACGCCGGACGTCGCGAGCTAGCCGGAGACGACGCACGAGCGCGCAGTCGTGTAGTTTCTTTGGAGCGGGGACACAATGTTCAGGACATCCCGCAGCCCTCACGCGGGCCGCCTCCTCTGTCGGTTCCACACTTCGTGTCTGTTCCACACTTCGTGTCTCTGTTCCACACTTCGTGTCTGTTCCACACTTCGTGTCTCTGTTCCACACTTCGTGTCTGTTCCACACTTCGTGTCTGTTCCACACTTCGTGTCTGTTCCACACTTCGTGTCTCTGTTCCACACTTCGTGTGTCTGTTCCACACTTCGTGTGTCTGTTCCACACTTCGTGTCTGTTCCACACTTCGTGTCTCTGTTCCACACTTCGTGTCTGTTCCACACTTCGTGTCTGTTCCACACTTCGTGTCTCTGTTCCACACTTCGTGTCTGTTCCACACTTCGTGTCTCTGTTCCACACTTCGTGTCTCTGTTCCACACTTCGTGTCTCTGTTCCACACTTCGTGTCTGTTCCACACTTCGTGTCTCTGTTCCACACTTCGTGTCTCGGTTCCACACTTCGTGTCTCGGTTCCACACTTCGTGTCTCTGTTCCACACTTCGTGTCTGTTCCACACTTCGTGTCTGTGTTCCACACTTCGTGTCTCGGTTCCACACTTCGTGTCTGTTCCACACTTCGTGTCTGTTCCACACTTCGTGTCTGTTCCACACTTCGTGTGTCTGTTCCACACTCGGTTCCACACTTCGTGTCTGTTCCACACTTTGTGTCTGTTCCACACTTCGTGTCTGTTCCACACTTCGTGTCTGTTCCACACTTCGTGTCTGTTCCACACTTCGTGTCTCGGTTCCACACTTCGTGTCTCTGTTCCACACTTCGTGTCTGTTCCACACTTCGTGTGTCTGTTCCACACTCGGTTCCACACTTCGTGTCTGTTCCACACTTTGTGTCTGTTCCACACTTCGTGTCTCGGTTCCACACTTCGTGTCTCGGTTCCACACTTCGTGTCTGTTCCACACTTCGTGTCTGTTCCACACTTCGTGTCTCTGTTCCACACTTCGTGTGTCTGTTCCACACTTCGTGTGTCTGTTCCACACTCGGTTCCACACTTCGTGTCTGTTCCACACTTCGTGTCTGTTCCACACTTCGTGTCTCGGTTCCACACTTCGTGTCTCGGTTCCACACTTCGTGTCTCTGTTCCACACTTCGTGACTGTTCCACACTTCGTGTCTCGGTTCCACACTTCGTGTCTCTGTTCCACACTTCGTGTCTGTTCCACACTTCGTGTCTGTTCCACACTTCGTGTCTCGGTTCCACACTTCGTGTCTCGGTTCCACACTTCGTGTTTCGGTTCCACACTTCGTGTCTGTTCCACACTTCGTGTCTCTGTTCCACACTTCGTGTCTCGGTTCCACACTTCGTGTCTCGGTTCCACACTTCGTGTCTCGGTTCCACACTTCGTGTCTCTGTTCCACACTTCGTGTCTGTGTTCCACACTTCGTGTCTGTTCCACACTTCGTGTCTGTGTTCCACACTTCGTGTCTCGGTTCCACACTTCGTGTCTGTTCCACACTTCGTGTCTGTTCCACACTTCGTGTCTCTGTTCCACACTTCGTGTGTCTGTTCCACACTCGGTTCCACACTTCGTGTCTGTTCCACACTTCGTGTCTGTTCCACACTTCGTGTCTCGGTTCCACACTTCGTGTCTCGGTTCCACACTTCGTGTCTCTGTTCCACACTTCGTGACTGTTCCACACTTCGTGTCTCGGTTCCACACTTCGTGTCTCTGTTCCACACTTCGTGTCTGTTCCACACTTCGTGTCTGTTCCACACTTCGTGTCTCGGTTCCACACTTCGTGTCTCTGTTCCACACTTCGTGTCTGTTCCACACTTCGTGTCTCTGTTCCACACTTCGTGTCTGTTCCACACTTCGTGTCTCTGTTCCACACTTCGTGTCTGTGTTCCACACTTCGTGTCTGTTCCACACTTCGTGTCTGTGTTCCACACTTCGTGTCTCGGTTCCACACTTCGTGTCTGTTCCACACTTCGTGTCTGTTCCACACTTCGTGTCTCTGTTCCACACTTCGTGTGTCTGTTCCACACTCGGTTCCACACTTCGTGTCTGTTCCACACTTCGTGTCTGTTCCACACTTCGTGTCTCGGTTCCACACTTCGTGTCTCGGTTCCACACTTCGTGTCTCTGTTCCACACTTCGGGTCTGTTCCACACTTCGTGTCTCTGTTCCACACTTCGTGTGTCTGTTCCACACTCGGTTCCACACTTCGTGTCTGTTCCACACTTCGTGTGTCTGTTCCACACTTCGTGTGTCTGTTCCACACTTCGTGTCTCGGTTCCACACTTCGGGTCTGTTCCACACTTCGTGTCTCTGTTCCACACTTCGTGTGTCTGTTCCACACTTCGTGTCTGTTCCACACTTCGTGTCTGTTCCACACTTCGTGTCTCTGTTCCACACTTCGTGTCTCTGTTCCACACTTCGTGTCTCTGTTCCACACTTCGTGTCTGTTCCACACTTCGTGTCTCTGTTCCACACTTCGTGTCTGTTCCACACTTCGTGTCTCTGTTCCACACTTCGTGTCTGTTCCACACTTCGTGTCTCTGTTCCACACTTCGTGTCTCGGTTCCACACTTCGTGTCTCGGTTCCACACTTCGTGTCTCGGTTCCACACTTCGTGTCTGTGTTCCACACTTCGTGTCTGTTCCACACTTCGTGTCTGTGTTCCACACTTCGTGTCTCGGTTCCACACTTCGTGTCTGTTCCACACTTCGTGTCTGTTCCACACTTCGTGTCTCTGTTCCACACTCGGTTCCACACTTCGTGTCTGTTCCACACTTTGTGTCTGTTCCACACTTCGTGTCTCGGTTCCACACTTCGTGTCTCGGTTCCACACTTCGTGTCTCGGTTCCACACTTCGTGTCTGTTCCACACTTCGTGTCTGTTCCACACTTCGTGTCTGTTCCACACTTCGTGTGTCTGTTCCACACTCGGTTCCACACTTCGTGTCTGTTCCACACTTTGTGTCTGTTCCACACTTCGTGTCTGTTCCACACTTCGTGTCTGTTCCACACTTCGTGTCTGTTCCACACTTCGTGTCTCTGTTCCACACTTCGTGTCTGTTCCACACTTCGTGTCTGTTCCACACTTCGTGTCTCTGTTCCACACTTCGTGTGTCTGTTCCACACTTCGTGTCTGTTCCACACTTCGTGTCTGTTCCACACTTCGTGTCTCTGTTCCACACTTCGTGTCTCTGTTCCACACTTCGTGTCTCTGTTCCACACTTCGTGTCTGTTCCACACTTCGTGTCTCTGTTCCACACTTCGTGTCTGTTCCACACTTCGTGTCTCTGTTCCACACTTCGTGTCTGTTCCACACTTCGTGTCTCTGTTCCACACTTCGTGTCTCGGTTCCACACTTCGTGTCTCGGTTCCACACTTCGTGTCTCTGTTCCACACTTCGTGTCTGTGTTCCACACTTCGTGTCTGTTCCACACTTCGTGTCTGTGTTCCACACTTCGTGTCTCGGTTCCACACTTCGTGTCTGTTCCACACTTCGTGTCTGTTCCACACTTCGTGTCTCTGTTCCACACTCGGTTCCACACTTCGTGTCTGTTCCACACTTTGTGTCTGTTCCACACTTCGTGTCTCGGTTCCACACTTCGTGTCTCGGTTCCACACTTCGTGTCTCGGTTCCACACTTCGTGTCTGTTCCACACTTCGTGTCTGTTCCACACTTCGTGTCTGTTCCACACTTCGTGTGTCTGTTCCACACTCGGTTCCACACTTCGTGTCTGTTCCACACTTTGTGTCTGTTCCACACTTCGTGTCTCGGTTCCACACTTCGTGTCTCTGTTCCACACTTCGTGTCTGTTCCACACTTCGTGTCTGTTCCACACTTCGTGTCTCGGTTCCACACTTCGTGTCTCTGTTCCACACTTCGTGTCTGTTCCACACTCGGTTCCACACTTCGTGTCTGTTCCACACTTTGTGTCTGTTCCACACTTCGTGTCTCGGTTCCACACTTCGTGTCTCGGTTCCACACTTCGTGTCTGTTCCACACTTCGTGTCTGTTCCACACTTCGTGTCTCTGTTCCACACTTCGTGTGTCTGTTCCACACTTCGTGTGTCTGTTCCACACTTCGTGTCTCTGTTCCACACTTCGTGTGTCTGTTCCACACTTCGTGTGTCTGTTCCACACTCGGTTCCACACTTCGTGTCTGTTCCACACTTCGTGTCTGTTCCACACTTCGTGTCTCGGTTCCACACTTCGTGTCTCGGTTCCACACTTCGTGTCTCTGTTCCACACTTCGTGACTGTTCCACACTTCGTGTCTCGGTTCCACACTTCGTGTCTCTGTTCCACACTTCGTGTCTGTTCCACACTTCGTGTCTCGGTTCCACACTTCGTGTCTCGGTTCCACACTTCGTGTTTCGGTTCCACACTTCGTGTTTCGGTTCCACACTTCGTGTCTGTTCCACACTTCGTGTCTGTTCCACACTTCGTGTCTCGGTTCCACACTTCGTGTGTCTGTTCCACACTTCGTGTGTCTGTTCCACACTTCGTGTGTCTGTTCCACACTTCGTGTCTGTTCCACACTTCGTGTCTGTTCCACACTTCGTGTCTCTGTTCCACACTTCGTGTCTCGGTTCCACACTTCGTGTCTCGGTTCCACACTTCGTGTCTCGGTTCCACACTTCGTGTCTCGGTTCCACACTTCGTGTCTGTGTTCCACACTTCGTGTCTGTTCCACACTTCGTGTCTGTGTTCCACACTTCGTGTCTCGGTTCCACACTTCGTGTCTCTGTTCCACACTTCGTGTCTCTGTTCCACACTTCGTGTGTCTGTTCCACACTTCGTGTGTCTGTTCCACACTCGGTTCCACACTTCGTGTCTGTTCCACACTTCGTGTCTGTTCCACACTTCGTGTCTCGGTTCCACACTTCGTGTCTCGGTTCCACACTTCGTGTCTCTGTTCCACACTTCGTGACTGTTCCACACTTCGTGTCTCGGTTCCACACTTCGTGTCTCTGTTCCACACTTCGTGTCTGTTCCACACTTCGTGTCTGTTCCACACTTCGTGTCTCGGTTCCACACTTCGTGTCTCGGTTCCACACTTCGTGTTTCGGTTCCACACTTCGTGTTTCGGTTCCACACTTCGTGTCTGTTCCACACTTCGTGTCTCGGTTCCACACTTCGTGTCTGTTCCACACTTCGTGTCTGTTCCACACTTCGTGTCTCGGTTCCACACTTCGTGTCTCTGTTCCACACTTCGTGTCTCTGTTCCACACTTCGTGACTGTTCCACACTTCGTGTCTCGGTTCCACACTTCGTGTCTCTGTTCCACACTTCGTGTCTCTGTTCCACACTTCGTGTCTGTTCCACACTTAGTGTCTCGGTTCTACACTTAGTGTCTCGGTTCCACACTTAGTGTCTCGGTTCCACACTTCGTGTCTCTGTTCCACACTTCGTGTCTGTTCCACACTTCGTGTCTGTTCCACACTTCGTGTCTCGGTTCCACACTTCGTGTCTCGGTTCCACACTTCGTGTTTCGGTTCCACACTTCGTGTTTCGGTTCCACACTTCGTGTCTGTTCCACACTTCGTGTCTGTTCCACACTTCGTGTCTCGGTTCCACACTTCGTGTCTCTGTTCCACACTTCGTGTCTGTTCCACACTTAGTGTCTCGGTTCCACACTTCATGTCTCGGTTCCACACTTCATGTCTCGGTTCCACACTTCATGTCTCGGTTCCACACTTCGTGTGTCTGTTCCACACTTCGTGTGTCTGTTCCACACTTCGTGTCTCGGTTCCACACTTCGTGTCTCTGTTCCACACTTCGTGTCTGTTCCACACTTCGTGTGTCTGTTCCACACTTCGTGTGTCTGTTCCACACTTCGTGTGTCTGTTCCACACTTCGTGTCTCGGTTCCACACTTCGGGTCTGTTCCACACTTCGTGTCTGTTCCACACTTCGTGTCTCTGTTCCACACTTCGTGTGTCTGTTCCACACTTCGTGTGTCTGTTCCACACTCGGTTCCACACTTCGTGTCTGTTCCACACTTTGTGTCTGTTCCACACTTCGTGTCTGTTCCAGACTTCGTGTGTCTGTTCCAGACTTCGTGTCTCGGTTCCACACTTCGTGTCTCGGTTCCACACTTCGTGTCTCGGTTCCACACTTCGTGTCTGTTCCACACTTCGTGTCTCGGTTCCACACTTCGTGTCTCGGTTCCACACTTCGTGTTTCGGTTCCACACTTCGTGTTTCGGTTCCACACTTCGTGTCTGTTCCACACTTCGTGTCTGTTCCACACTTCGTGTCTCGGTTCCACACTTCGTGTCTCTGTTCCACACTTCGTGTCTGTTCCACACTTAGTGTCTCGGTTCCACACTTCATGTCTCGGTTCCACACTTCATGTCTCGGTTCCACACTTCATGTCTCGGTTCCACACTTCGTGTGTCTGTTCCACACTTCGTGTGTCTGTTCCACACTTCGTGTCTCGGTTCCACACTTCGGGTCTGTTCCACACTTCGTGTCTGTTCCACACTTCGTGTCTCTGTTCCACACTTCGTGTGTCTGTTCCACACTTCGTGTGTCTGTTCCACACTCGGTTCCACACTTCGTGTCTGTTCCACACTTTGTGTCTGTTCCACACTTCGTGTCTGTTCCAGACTTCGTGTGTCTGTTCCAGACTTCGTGTCTCGGTTCCACACTTCGTGTCTCGGTTCCACACTTCGTGTCTCGGTTCCACACTTCGTGTCTGTTCCACACTTCGTGTCTCTGTTCCACACTTCGTGTCTCTGTTCCACACTTCGTGTCTCTGTTCCACACTTCGTGTCGGTTCCACACTTAGTGTCTGTTCCACACTTCGTGTCTCGGTTCCACACTTCGTGTCTCTGTTCCACACTTCGTGTCTGTTCCACACTTAGTGTCTCGGTTCCACACTTCATGTCTCGGTTCCACACTTCATGTCTCGGTTCCACACTTCATGTCTCGGTTCCACACTTCGTGTGTCTGTTCCACACTTCGTGTGTCTGTTCCACACTTCGTGTCTCGGTTCCACACTTCGTGTCTCTGTTCCACACTTCGTGTCTGTTCCACACTTCGTGTGTCTGTTCCACACTTCGTGTGTCTGTTCCACACTTCGTGTGTCTGTTCCACACTTCGTGTCTCGGTTCCACACTTCGGGTCTGTTCCACACTTCGTGTCTGTTCCACACTTCGTGTCTCTGTTCCACACTTCGTGTGTCTGTTCCACACTTCGTGTGTCTGTTCCACACTCGGTTCCACACTTCGTGTCTGTTCCACACTTTGTGTCTGTTCCACACTTCGTGTCTGTTCCAGACTTCGTGTGTCTGTTCCAGACTTCGTGTGTCTGTTCCAGACTTCGTGTCTCGGTTCCACACTTCGTGTCTCGGTTCCACACTTCGTGTCTCGGTTCCACACTTCGTGTCTGTTCCACACTTCGTGTCTCGGTTCCACACTTCGTGTCTCGGTTCCACACTTCGTGTTTCGGTTCCACACTTCGTGTTTCGGTTCCACACTTCGTGTCTGTTCCACACTTCGTGTCTGTTCCACACTTCGTGTCTCGGTTCCACACTTCGTGTCTCTGTTCCACACTTCGTGTCTGTTCCACACTTAGTGTCTCGGTTCCACACTTCATGTCTCGGTTCCACACTTCATGTCTCGGTTCCACACTTCTTGTCTCGGTTCCACACTTCGTGTGTCTGTTCCACACTTCGTGTGTCTGTTCCACACTTCGTGTCTCGGTTCCACACTTCGTGTCTCTGTTCCACACTTCGTGTCTGTTCCACACTTCGTGTGTCTGTTCCACACTTCGTGTGTCTGTTCCACACTTCGTGTCTCGGTTCCACACTTCGGGTCTGTTCCACACTTCGTGTCTGTTCCACACTTCGTGTCTCTGTTCCACACTTCGTGTGTCTGTTCCACACTTCGTGTGTCTGTTCCACACTCGGTTCCACACTTCGTGTCTGTTCCACACTTTGTGTCTGTTCCACACTTCGTGTCTGTTCCAGACTTCGTGTGTCTGTTCCAGACTTCGTGTCTCGGTTCCACACTTCGTGTCTCGGTTCCACACTTCGTGTCTCGGTTCCACACTTCGTGTCTGTTCCACACTTCGTGTCTCTGTTCCACACTTCGTGTCTCTGTTCCACACTTCGTGTCTCTGTTCCACACTTCGTGTCGGTTCCACACTTCGTGTCTGTTCGACACTTCGTGTGTCTGTTCCACACTTCGTGTGTCTGTTCCACACTCGGTTCCACACTTCGTGTCTGTTCCACACTTTGTGTCTGTTCCACACTTCGTGTCTGTTCCACACTTCGTGTCTGTTCCAGACTTCGTGTGTCTGTTCCAGACTTCGTGTCTCGGTTCCACACTTCGTGTCTCGGTTCCACACTTCGTGTCTGTTCCACACTTCGTGTCTCTGTTCCACACTTCGTGTCTCTGTTCCACACTTCGTGTCGGTTCCACACTTCGTGTCTGTTCGACACTTCGTGTGTCTGTTCCACACTTCGTCTCGGTTCCACACTTCGTGTTTCGGTTCCACACTTCGTGTCTCGGTTCCACACTTCGTGTGTCTGTTCCACACTTCGTGTCTCGGTTCCACACTTCGTGTCTCGGTTCCACACTTCGTGTCTCGGTTCCACACTTTGTGTCTGTTCCACACTTCGTGTCTCGGTTCCACACTTCGTGTCTCGGTTCCACACTTTGTGTCTCGGTTCCACACTTTGTGTCTCTTCCACACTTCGTGTCTCTGTTCCACACTTCGTGTCTCGGTTCCACACTTCGTGTCTGTTCCACACTTCGTGTCGGTTCCACACTTCGTGGAGTGTGGAACAGAGACACGAAGTGTGGAACAGAGACACAAAGTGTGTCTCTGTTCCACACTTCGTGTCTCTGTTCCACACTTCGTGTCTCGGTTCCACACTTCGTGTCTCGGTTCCACACTTCGTGTCTCTGTTCCACACTTCGTGTCTGTGTTCCACACTTCGTGTCTGTTCCACACTTCGTGTCTGTGTTCCACACTTCGTGTCTCGGTTCCACACTTCGTGTCTGTTCCACACTTCGTGTCTGTTCCACACTTCGTGTCTCTGTTCCACACTCGGTTCCACACTTCGTGTCTGTTCCACACTTTGTGTCTGTTCCACACTTCGTGTCTCGGTTCCACACTTCGTGTCTCGGTTCCACACTTCGTGTCTGTTCCACACTTCGTGTCTGTTCCACACTTCGTGTCTGTTCCACACTTCGTGTCTCTGTTCCACACTTCGTGTGTCTGTTCCACACTTCGTGTGTCTGTTCCACACTTCGTGTGTCTGTTCCACACTCGGTTCCACACTTCGTGTGTCTGTTCCACACTTCGTGTCTGTTCCACACTTCGTGTCTCGGTTCCACACTTCGTGTCTCGGTTCCACACTTCGTGTCTCTGTTCCACACTTCGTGACTGTTCCACACTTCGTGTCTCGGTTCCACACTTCGTGTCTCTGTTCCACACTTCGTGTCTGTTCCACACTTCGTGTCTCGGTTCCACACTTCGTGTCTCGGTTCCACACTTCGTGTTTCGGTTCCACACTTCGTGTTTCGGTTCCACACTTCGTGTCTGTTCCACACTTCGTGTCTGTTCCACACTTCGTGTCTCGGTTCCACACTTCGTGTGTCTGTTCCACACTTCGTGTGTCTGTTCCACACTTCGTGTCTGTTCCACACTTAGTGTCTGTTCCACACTTCGTGTCTCTGTTCCACACTTCGTGTCTCGGTTCCACACTTCGTGTCTCGGTTCCACACTTCGTGTCTCGGTTCCACACTTCGTGTCTCGGTTCCACACTTCGTGTCTCTGTTCCACACTTCGTGTCTGTGTTCCACACTTCGTGTCTGTTCCACACTTCGTGTCTGTGTTCCACACTTCGTGTCTCGGTTCCACACTTCGTGTCTCTGTTCCACACTTCGTGTCTCTGTTCCACACTTCGTGTGTCTGTTCCACACTTCGTGTGTCTGTTCCACACTCGGTTCCACACTTCGTGTCTGTTCCACACTTCGTGTCTGTTCCACACTTCGTGTCTCGGTTCCACACTTCGTGTCTCGGTTCCACACTTCGTGTCTCTGTTCCACACTTCGTGACTGTTCCACACTTCGTGTCTCGGTTCCACACTTCGTGTCTCGGTTCCACACTTCGTGTCTCTGTTCCACACTTCGTGTCTGTTCCACACTTCGTGTCTGTTCCACACTTCGTGTCTCGGTTCCACACTTCGTGTCTCGGTTCCACACTTCGTGTTTCGGTTCCACACTTCGTGTTTCGGTTCCACACTTCGTGTCTGTTCCACACTTCGTGTCTCGGTTCCACACTTCGTGTCTGTTCCACACTTCGTGTCTGTTCCACACTTCGTGTCTCGGTTCCACACTTCGTGTCTCGGTTCCACACTTCGTGTCTCTGTTCCACACTTCGTGACTGTTCCACACTTCGTGTCTCGGTTCCACACTTCGTGTCTCTGTTCCACACTTCGTGTCTCTGTTCCACACTTCGTGTCTGTTCCACACTTAGTGTCTCTGTTCTACACTTAGTGTCTCGGTTCCACACTTAGTGTCTCGGTTCCACACTTCGTGTCTCTGTTCCACACTTCGTGTCTGTTCCACACTTCGTGTCTGTTCCACACTTCGTGTCTCGGTTCCACACTTCGTGTCTCGGTTCCACACTTCGTGTTTCGGTTCCACACTTCGTGTTTCGGTTCCACACTTCGTGTCTGTTCCACACTTCGTGTCTGTTCCACACTTCGTGTCTCGGTTCCACACTTCGTGTCTCTGTTCCACACTTCGTGTCTGTTCCACACTTAGTGTCTCGGTTCCACACTTCATGTCTCGGTTCCACACTTCATGTCTCGGTTCCACACTTCATGTCTCGGTTCCACACTTCGTGTGTCTGTTCCACACTTCGTGTGTCTGTTCCACACTTCGTGTCTCGGTTCCACACTTCGTGTCTCTGTTCCACACTTCGTGTCTGTTCCACACTTCGTGTGTCTGTTCCACACTTCGTGTGTCTGTTCCACACTTCGTGTGTCTGTTCCACACTTCGTGTCTCGGTTCCACACTTCGGGTCTGTTCCACACTTCGTGTCTGTTCCACACTTCGTGTCTCTGTTCCACACTTCGTGTGTCTGTTCCACACTTCGTGTGTCTGTTCCACACTCGGTTCCACACTTTGTGTCTGTTCCACACTTCGTGTCTGTTCCACACTTCGTGTCTGTTCCAGACTTCGTGTGTCTGTTCCAGACTTCGTGTCTCGGTTCCACACTTCGTGTCTCGGTTCCACACTTCGTGTCTGTTCCACACTTCGTGTCTCTGTTCCACACTTCGTGTCTCTGTTCCACACTTCGTGTCGGTTCCACACTTCGTGTCTGTTCGACACTTCGTGTGTCTGTTCCACACTTCGTCTCGGTTCCACACTTCGTGTTTCGGTTCCACACTTCGTGTCTCGGTTCCACACTTCGTGTGTCTGTTCCACACTTCGTGTCTCGGTTCCACACTTCGTGTCTCGGTTCCACACTTCGTGTCTCGGTTCCACACTTTGTGTCTGTTCCACACTTCGTGTCTCGGTTCCACACTTCGTGTCTCGGTTCCACACTTTGTGTCTCGGTTCCACACTTTGTGTCTCTTCCACACTTCGTGTCTCTGTTCCACACTTCGTGTCTCGGTTCCACACTTCGTGTCTGTTCCACACTTCGTGTCGGTTCCACACTTCGTGGAGTGTGGAACAGAGACACGAAGTGTGGAACAGAGACACAAAGTGTGGAACAGAGACACAAAGTGTGTCTCTGTTCCACACTTCGTGTCTCTGTTCCACACTTCGTGTCTCGGTTCCACACTTCGTGTCTCGGTTCCACACTTCGTGTCTCTGTTCCACACTTCGTGTCTGTTCCACACTTCGTGTCTGTGTTCCACACTTCGTGTCTCGGTTCCACACTTCGTGTCTGTTCCACACTTCGTGTCTGTTCCACACTTCGTGTCTGTTCCACACTTCGTGTGTCTGTTCCACACTCGGTTCCACACTTCGTGTCTGTTCCACACTTTGTGTCTGTTCCACACTTCGTGTCTCGGTTCCACACTTCGTGTCTCGGTTCCACACTTCGTGTCTGTTCCACACTTCGTGTCTGTTCCACACTTCGTGTCTGTTCCACACTTCGTGTCTCTGTTCCACACTTCGTGTGTCTGTTCCACACTTCGTGTGTCTGTTCCACACTTCGTGTGTCTGTTCCACACTTCGTGTGTCTGTTCCACACTCGGTTCCACACTTCGTGTCTGTTCCACACTTCGTGTCTGTTCCACACTTCGTGTCTGTTCCACACTTCGTGTCTCTGTTCCACACTTCGTGTGTCTGTTCCACACTTCGTGTGTCTGTTCCACACTTCGTGTGTCTGTTCCACACTTCGTGTGTCTGTTCCACACTCGGTTCCACACTTCGTGTCTGTTCCACACTTCGTGTCTCGGTTCCACACTTCGTGTCTCGGTTCCACACTTCGTGTCTCTGTTCCACACTTCGTGACTGTTCCACACTTCGTGTCTCGGTTCCACACTTCGTGTCTCTGTTCCACACTTCGTGTCTGTTCCACACTTCGTGTCTCGGTTCCACACTTCGTGTCTCGGTTCCACACTTCGTGTTTCGGTTCCACACTTCGTGTTTCGGTTCCACACTTCGTGTCTGTTCCACACTTCGTGTCTGTTCCACACTTCGTGTCTCGGTTCCACACTTCGTGTGTCTGTTCCACACTTCGTGTGTCTGTTCCACACTTCGTGTGTCTGTTCCACACTCGGTTCCACACTTCGTGTCTGTTCCACACTTCGTGTCTGTTCCACACTTCGTGTCTCGGTTCCACACTTCGTGTCTCGGTTCCACACTTCGTGTCTCTGTTCCACACTTCGTGACTGTTCCACACTTCGTGTCTCGGTTCCACACTTCGTGTCTCTGTTCCACACTTCGTGTCTGTTCCACACTTCGTGTCTCGGTTCCACACTTCGTGTCTCGGTTCCACACTTCGTGTTTCGGTTCCACACTTCGTGTTTCGGTTCCACACTTCGTGTCTGTTCCACACTTCGTGTCTGTTCCACACTTCGTGTCTCGGTTCCACACTTCGTGTGTCTGTTCCACACTTCGTGTGTCTGTTCCACACTTCGTGTCTGTTCCACACTTCGTGTCTGTTCCACACTTCGTGTCTCTGTTCCACACTTCGTGTCTCGGTTCCACACTTCGTGTCTCGGTTCCACACTTCGTGTCTCGGTTCCACACTTCGTGTCTCGGTTCCACACTTCGTGTCTCTGTTCCACACTTCGTGTCTGTGTTCCACACTTCGTGTCTGTTCCACACTTCGTGTCTGTGTTCCACACTTCGTGTCTCGGTTCCACACTTCGTGTCTCTGTTCCACACTTCGTGTCTCTGTTCCACACTTCGTGTGTCTGTTCCACACTTCGTGTGTCTGTTCCACACTCGGTTCCACACTTCGTGTCTGTTCCACACTTCGTGTCTGTTCCACACTTCGTGTCTCGGTTCCACACTTCGTGTCTCGGTTCCACACTTCGTGTCTCTGTTCCACACTTCGTGACTGTTCCACACTTCGTGTCTCGGTTCCACACTTCGTGTCTCGGTTCCACACTTCGTGTCTCTGTTCCACACTTCGTGTCTGTTCCACACTTCGTGTCTGTTCCACACTTCGTGTCTCGGTTCCACACTTCGTGTCTCGGTTCCACACTTCGTGTTTCGGTTCCACACTTCGTGTTTCGGTTCCACACTTCGTGTCTGTTCCACACTTCGTGTCTCGGTTCCACACTTCGTGTCTGTTCCACACTTCGTGTCTGTTCCACACTTCGTGTCTCGGTTCCACACTTCGTGTCTCGGTTCCACACTTCGTGTCTCGGTTCCACACTTCGTGTCTCGGTTCCACACTTCGTGTCTCTGTTCCACACTTCGTGACTGTTCCACACTTCGTGTCTCGGTTCCACACTTCGTGTCTCTGTTCCACACTTCGTGTCTCTGTTCCACACTTCGTGTCTGTTCCACACTTAGTGTCTCGGTTCTACACTTAGTGTCTCGGTTCCACACTTAGTGTCTCGGTTCCACACTTCGTGTCTCTGTTCCACACTTCGTGTCTGTTCCACACTTCGTGTCTGTTCCACACTTCGTGTCTCGGTTCCACACTTCGTGTCTCGGTTCCACACTTCGTGTTTCGGTTCCACACTTCGTGTTTCGGTTCCACACTTCGTGTCTGTTCCACACTTCGTGTCTGTTCCACACTTCGTGTCTCGGTTCCACACTTCGTGTCTCTGTTCCACACTTCGTGTCTGTTCCACACTTAGTGTCTCGGTTCCACACTTCATGTCTCGGTTCCACACTTCATGTCTCGGTTCCACACTTCATGTCTCGGTTCCACACTTCGTGTGTCTGTTCCACACTTCGTGTGTCTGTTCCACACTTCGTGTCTCGGTTCCACACTTCGTGTCTCTGTTCCACACTTCGTGTCTGTTCCACACTTCGTGTGTCTGTTCCACACTTCGTGTGTCTGTTCCACACTTCGTGTGTCTGTTCCACACTTCGTGTCTCGGTTCCACACTTCGGGTCTGTTCCACACTTCGTGTCTGTTCCACACTTCGTGTCTCTGTTCCACACTTCGTGTGTCTGTTCCACACTTCGTGTGTCTGTTCCACACTCGGTTCCACACTTCGTGTCTGTTCCACACTTTGTGTCTGTTCCACACTTCGTGTCTGTTCCAGACTTCGTGTGTCTGTTCCAGACTTCGTGTCTCGGTTCCACACTTCGTGTCTCGGTTCCACACTTCGTGTCTCGGTTCCACACTTCGTGTCTGTTCCACACTTCGTGTCTCTGTTCCACACTTCGTGTCTCTGTTCCACACTTCGTGTCTCTGTTCCACACTTCGTGTCGGTTCCACACTTCGTGTCTGTTCGACACTTCGTGTGTCTGTTCCACACTTCGTGTGTCTGTTCCACACTCGGTTCCACACTTCGTGTCTGTTCCACACTTTGTGTCTGTTCCACACTTCGTGTCTGTTCCACACTTCGTGTCTCTGTTCCACACTTCGTGTCTCTGTTCCACACTTCGTGTCGGTTCCACACTTCGTGTCTGTTCGACACTTCGTGTGTCTGTTCCACACTTCGTCTCGGTTCCACACTTCGTGTTTCGGTTCCACACTTCGTGTCTCGGTTCCACACTTCGTGTGTCTGTTCCACACTTCGTGTCTCGGTTCCACACTTCGTGTCTCGGTTCCACACTTCGTGTCTCGGTTCCACACTTTGTGTCTCGGTTCCACACTTTGTGTCTCGGTTCCACACTTTGTGTCTCGGTTCCACACTTTGTGTCTCTTCCACACTTTGTGTCTCTTCCACACTTCGTGTCTCGGTTCCACACTTCGTGTCTGTTCCACACTTCGTGTCGGTTCCACACTTCGTGGAGTGTGGAACAGAGACACGAAGTGTGGAACAGAGACACAAAGTGTGGAACAGAGACACAAAGTGTGTCTCTGTTCCACACTTCGTGTCTCGGTTCCACACTTCGGGCTCAAATGCGTTGCGTAGTAATGTCTTCTCTGTGCGCGCGGCCGCATGTGTTCTGAACACACGGAACTTCTTGTTCAAATCATTCGTGCACTTTTCCAACTGTTGTGAAGGAACCCGGTCAAGACGCACGGGCTATCTCCACGGGGTCTGGAAAGTGTAGGAAAGCTTTTTAAATGGTGTGTTACTCTGTGCTGGACACTGTGCAGCGTGCACGCCCATTACCCCCCCCTACCGTGACTCTGGAACTCTATGTACCCGGTTCTACTTATTTTATTCAGACCGTCGGGACTGTTTCAGGCAGTAGTTTCTAAAGACGTGTTTCCAGGCAGTAGTTTCTAAAGACGTGTTTCCAGACAGTAGTTTCTAAAGACGTGTTTCCATGCAGTAGTTTCTAAAGACGTGTTTCCATGCAGTAGTTTCTAAAGACGTGTTTCCAGACAGTAGTTTCTAAAGACCTGTTTCTAAAGACGTGTTTCCAGATGGTAGTTTCTAAAGACGTGTTTCCATACAGCAGTTTCTAAAGACGTGTTTCCATGCAGTAGTTTCTTAAGACGTGTTTCTAGGCAGTAGTTTCTAAAGACGTGTTTCCATGCAGTAGTTTCTAAAGACGTGTTTCCATGCAGTAGTTTCTTAAGACGTGTTTCTAGACAGTAGTTTCTAAAGACGTGTTTCCATGCAGTAGTTTTAAAGACGTGTTTCCAGGCAGTAGTTTCTAAAGATGTGTTTCCAGACAGTAGTTTCTAAAGACCTGTTTCTAAATACGTGTTTCCAGACAGTAGTTTCTAAAGACGTGTTTCTAAAGACGTGTTTCCAGGCAGTAGTTTCTAAAGACGTGTTTCCAGACAGTAGTTTCTAAAGACGTGTTTCCAGGCAGTAGTTTCTAAAGACGTGTTTCCAGGCAGTAGTTTCTAAAGACGTGTTTCCAGACAGTAGTTTCTAAAGACGTGTTTCCAGGCAGTAGTTTCTAAAGACGTGTTTCCAGGCAGTAGTTTGACGTGTTTCCAGGCAGTAGTTTCTAAAGATGTGTTTCCAGATAGTAGTTTCTAAAGACGTGTTTCCATGCAGTAGTTTCTAAAGACGTGTTTCCAGGCAGTAGTTTCTTAAGACGTGTTTCCATGCAGTAGTTTCTAAAGACGTGTTTCCAGGCAGTAGTTTCTAAAGACGTGTTTCCATGCAGTAGTTTCTAAAGACGTGTTTCCATGCAGTAGTTTGACGTGTTTCCAGGCAGTAGTTTCTAAAGATGTGTTTCCAGATAGTAGTTTCTAAAGACGTGTTTCCATGCAGTAGTTTCTAAAGACGTGTTTCCAGGCAGTAGTTTCTAAAGACGTGTTTCCAGGCAGTAGTTTCTAAAGACGTGTTTCCAGACAGTAGTTTCTAAAGACGTGTTTCCATGCAGTAGTTTTAAAGACGTGTTTCCAGGCAGTAGTTTCTAAAGACGTGTTTCCAGACAGTAGTTTCCTAAGACGTGTTTCCAGTCAGTAGTTTCTAAAGATGTGTTTCCAGGCAGTAGTTTGACGTGTTTCCAGGCAGTAGGTTCTAAAGACGTGTTTCTAAAGACGTGTTTCCAGGCAGTAGTTTCTAAAAACGTGTTTCCAGGCAGTAGTTTCTAAAGACGTGTTTCCAGGCAGTAGTTTGACGTGTTTCCAGGCAGTAGTTTCTAAAGACGTGTTTCCAGGCAGTAGTTTCCTAAGACGTGTTTCCAGTCAGTAGTTTCTAAAGACGTGTTTCCAGACAGTAGTTTCTAAAGACGTGTTTCCATGCAGTAGTTTCTTAAGACGTGTTTCCAGACAGTAGTTTCTAAAGACGTGTTTCCATGCAGTAGTTTTAAAGACGTGTTTCCAGGCAGTAGTTTCTAAAGACGTGTTTCCAGACAGTAGTTTCCTAAGACGTGTTTCCAGTCAGTAGTTTCTAAAGATGTGTTTCCAGGCAGTAGTTTGACGTGTTTCCAGGCAGTAGGTTCTAAAGACGTGTTTCTAAAGACGTGTTTCCAGGCAGTAGTTTCTAAAAACGTGTTTCCAGGCAGTAGTTTCTAAAGACGTGTTTCCAGGCAGTAGATTCTAAAGACGTGTTTCCAGGCAGTAGTTTCTAAAGACGTGTTTCCAGGCAGTAGTTTCCTAAGACGTGTTTCCAGTCAGTAGTTTCTAAAAACGTGTTTCTAAAGACGTGTTTCCAGGCAGTTTCTAAAGCCGTGTTTCCAGGCAATAGTTTGACGTGTTTCCAGGCAGTAGTTTCCTAAGACGTGTTTCCAGGCAGTAGTTTCTAAAGACGTGTTTCTAAAGACGTGTTTCCAGGCAGTAGTTTTTCTAAAGACGTGTTTCCAGGCAGTAGTTTCTAAAGACGTGTTTCCAGGCAGTACTTTCTTGGAAACACGTTAGACGCGGTGTTAGTTTATAGCCGAGGAAACTGGTGCTTCAGGTAGGACCTGACTCTTCAAGTCTTGATCACTGATTAGCGTGTGAGCCGTGTTATTGCCGTGTGTTGGCAATACCTGTGAAACACAATGAAAATTCCTTTCGCATTCCACTGTCGTGCAAAAAAAAACAAAGCTTGTTTTATGACCGGGAATGCGTGTTCGACGGACAGCTGTTGAAGCCTTGTGAACTCTTGTTTGACTCTTCATTCCAACCGGCTACACCCCGCAGCCCCTGAAGGTGCCGGTCGTAAACCCCGTTTGCTTCCTACCCCAACCTGCTAGTTTGTTTGCCTCTCACACAGTATTTATTGAAGCATGTGTTTGTTAGGAGCAGGACTTACCGGGTGTTTGAGTTGATCAAAAAGTCTGACCCTAACGTCACACAGCTGAAATATGTTTATGTTGCATTCATTAAAGGGCCAGTTTGCAGGATTTAGCGGCATCTCTGGGTGAGGTTGCAGATTGTCCCTACCGTGACTCTGGAACTCTATGTACCCGGTTCTACTTATTTTATTCAGACCGTCGGGACTGTTTCAGGCAGTAGTTTCTAAAGACGTGTTTCCAGGCAGTAGTTTCTAAAGACGTGTTTCCAGACAGTAGTTTCTAAAGACGTGTTTCCATGCAGTAGTTTCTAAAGACGTGTTTCCATGCAGTAGTTTCTAAAGACGTGTTTCCAGACAGTAGTTTCTAAAGACCTGTTTCTAAAGACGTGTTTCCAGATGGTAGTTTCTAAAGACGTGTTTCCATACAGCAGTTTCTAAAGACGTGTTTCCATGCAGTAGTTTCTTAAGACGTGTTTCTAGGCAGTAGTTTCTAAAGACGTGTTTCCATGCAGTAGTTTCTAAAGACGTGTTTCCATGCAGTAGTTTCTTAAGACGTGTTTCTAGACAGTAGTTTCTAAAGACGTGTTTCCATGCAGTAGTTTTAAAGACGTGTTTCCATGCAGTAGTTTCTAAAGATGTGTTTCCAGACAGTAGTTTCTAAAGACCTGTTTCTAAATACGTGTTTCCAGACAGTAGTTTCTAAAGACGTGTTTCTAAAGACGTGTTTCCAGGCAGTAGTTTCTAAAGACGTGTTTCCAGACAGTAGTTTCTAAAGACGTGTTTCCAGACAGTAGTTTCTAAAGACGTGTTTCCAGGCAGTAGTTTCTAAAGACGTGTTTCCAGACAGTAGTTTCTAAAGACGTGTTTCCATGCAGTAGTTTCTAAAGACGTGTTTCCAGACAGTAGTTTCTAAAGACCTGTTTCTAAAGACGTGTTTCCAGATGGTAGTTTCTAAAGACGTGTTTCCATACAGCAGTTTCTAAAGACGTGTTTCCATGCAGTAGTTTCTTAAGACGTGTTTCTAGGCAGTAGTTTCTAAAGACGTGTTTCCATGCAGTAGTTTCTAAAGACGTGTTTCCATGCAGTAGTTTCTTAAGACGTGTTTCTAGACAGTAGTTTCTAAAGACGTGTTTCCATGCAGTAGTTTTAAAGACGTGTTTCCAGGCAGTAGTTTCTAAAGATGTGTTTCCAGACAGTAGTTTCTAAAGACCTGTTTCTAAATACGTGTTTCCAGACAGTAGTTTCTAAAGACGTGTTTCTAAAGACGTGTTTCCAGGCAGTAGTTTCTAAAGACGTGTTTCCAGACAGTAGTTTCTAAAGACGTGTTTCCAGACAGTAGTTTCTAAAGACGTGTTTCCAGGCAGTAGTTTCTAAAGACGTGTTTCCAGGCAGTAGTTTCTAAAGACGTGTTTCCAGGCAGTAGTTTCTAAAGACGTGTTTCCAGGCAGTAGTTTGACGTGTTTCCAGGCAGTAGTTTCTAAAGATGTGTTTCCAGATAGTAGTTTCTAAAGACGTGTTTCCATGCAGTAGTTTCTAAAGACGTGTTTCCAGGCAGTAGTTTCTTAAGACGTGTTTCCATGCAGTAGTTTCTAAAGACGTGTTTCCAGGCAGTAGTTTCTAAAGACGTGTTTCCATGCAGTAGTTTCTAAAGACGTGTTTCCAGGCAGTAGTTTGACGTGTTTCCAGGCAGTAGTTTCTAAAGATGTGTTTCCAGATAGTAGTTTCTAAAGACGTGTTTCCATGCAGTAGTTTCTAAAGACGTGTTTCCAGGCAGTAGTTTCTTAAGACGTGTTTCTAGGCAGTAGTTTCTAAAGACGTGTTTCCAGACAGTAGTTTCTAAAGACGTGTTTCCATGCAGTAGTTTTAAAGACGTGTTTCCAGGCAGTAGTTTCTAAAGACGTGTTTCCAGACAGTAGTTTCCTAAGACGTGTTTCCAGTCAGTAGTTTCTAAAGATGTGTTTCCAGGCAGTAGTTTGACGTGTTTCCAGGCAGTAGGTTCTAAAGACGTGTTTCTAAAGACGTGTTTCCAGGCAGTAGTTTCTTAAGACGTGTTTCCATGCAGTAGTTTCTAAAGACGTGTTTCCAGGCAGTAGTTTCTAAAGACGTGTTTCCATGCAGTAGTTTCTAAAGACGTGTTTCCAGGCAGTAGTTTGACGTGTTTCCAGGCAGTAGTTTCTAAAGATGTGTTTCCAGATAGTAGTTTCTAAAGACGTGTTTCCATGCAGTAGTTTCTAAAGACGTGTTTCCAGGCAGTAGTTTCTTAAGACGTGTTTCTAGGCAGTAGTTTCTAAAGACGTGTTTCCAGACAGTAGTTTCTAAAGACGTGTTTCCATGCAGTAGTTTTAAAGACGTGTTTCCAGGCAGTAGTTTCTAAAGACGTGTTTCCAGACAGTAGTTTCCTAAGACGTGTTTCCAGTCAGTAGTTTCTAAAGATGTGTTTCCAGGCAGTAGTTTGACGTGTTTCCAGGCAGTAGGTTCTAAAGACGTGTTTCTAAAGACGTGTTTCCAGGCAGTAGTTTCTAAAAACGTGTTTCCAGGCAGTAGTTTCTAAAGACGTGTTTCCAGGCAGTAGTTTGACGTGTTTCCAGGCAGTAGTTTCTAAAGACGTGTTTCCAGGCAGTAGTTTCCTAAGACGTGTTTCCAGTCAGTAGTTTCTAAAGACGTGTTTCCAGACAGTAGTTTCTAAAGACGTGTTTCCATGCAGTAGTTTCTTAAGACGTGTTTCTAGACAGTAGTTTCTAAAGACGTGTTTCCATGCAGTAGTTTTAAAGACGTGTTTCCAGGCAGTAGTTTCTAAAGACGTGTTTCCAGACAGTAGTTTCCTAAGACGTGTTTCCAGTCAGTAGTTTCTAAAGATGTGTTTCCAGGCAGTAGTTTGACGTGTTTCCAGGCAGTAGGTTCTAAAGACGTGTTTCTAAAGACGTGTTTCCAGGCAGTAGTTTCTAAAAACGTGTTTCCAGGCAGTAGTTTCTAAAGACGTGTTTCCAGGCAGTAGATTCTAAAGACGTGTTTCCAGGCAGTAGTTTCTAAAGACGTGTTTCCAGGCAGTAGTTTCCTAAGACGTGTTTCCAGTCAGTAGTTTCTAAAAACGTGTTTCTAAAGACGTGTTTCCAGGCAGTTTCTAAAGCCGTGTTTCCAGGCAATAGTTTGACGTGTTTCCAGGCAGTAGTTTCCTAAGACGTGTTTCCAGGCAGTAGTTTCTAAAGACGTGTTTCTAAAGACGTGTTTCCAGGCAGTAGTTTTTCTAAAGACGTGTTTCCAGGCAGTAGTTTCTAAAGACGTGTTTCCAGGCAGTACTTTCTTGGAAACACGTTAGACGCGGTGTTAGTTTATAGCCGAGGAAACTGGTGCTTCAGGTAGGACCTGACTCTTCAAGTCTTGATCACTGATTAGCGTGTGAGCCGTGTTATTGCCGTGTGTTGGCAATACCTGTGAAACACAATGAAAATTCCTTTCGCATTCCACTGTCGTGCAAAAAAAAACAAAGCTTGTTTTATGACCGGGAATGCGTGTTCGACGGACAGCTGTTGAAGCCTTGTGAACTCTTGTTTGACTCTTCATTCCAACCGGCTACACCCCGCAGCCCCTGAAGGTGCCGGTCGTAAACCCCGTTTGCTTCCTACCCCAACCTGCTAGTTTGTTTGCCTCTCACACAGTATTTATTGAAGCATGTGTTTGTTAGGAGCAGGACTTACCGGGTGTTTGAGTTGATCAAAAAGTCTGACCCTAACGTCACACAGCTGAAATATGTTTATGTTGCATTCATTAAAGGGCCAGTTTGCAGGATTTAGCGGCATCTCTGGGTGAGGTTGCAGATTGTCCCTACCGTGACTCTGGAACTCTATGTACCCGGTTCTACTTATTTTATTCAGACCGTCGGGACTGTTTCAGGCAGTAGTTTCTAAAGACGTGTTTCCAGGCAGTAGTTTCTAAAGACGTGTTTCCAGACAGTAGTTTCTAAAGACGTGTTTCCATGCAGTAGTTTCTAAAGACGTGTTTCCATGCAGTAGTTTCTAAAGACGTGTTTCCAGACAGTAGTTTCTAAAGACCTGTTTCTAAAGACGTGTTTCCAGATGGTAGTTTCTAAAGACGTGTTTCCATACAGCAGTTTCTAAAGACGTGTTTCCATGCAGTAGTTTCTTAAGACGTGTTTCTAGGCAGTAGTTTCTAAAGACGTGTTTCCATGCAGTAGTTTCTAAAGACGTGTTTCCATGCAGTAGTTTCTTAAGACGTGTTTCTAGACAGTAGTTTCTAAAGACGTGTTTCCATGCAGTAGTTTTAAAGACGTGTTTCCAGGCAGTAGTTTCTAAAGATGTGTTTCCAGACAGTAGTTTCTAAAGACCTGTTTCTAAATACGTGTTTCCAGACAGTAGTTTCTAAAGACGTGTTTCTAAAGACGTGTTTCCAGGCAGTAGTTTCTAAAGACGTGTTTCCAGACAGTAGTTTCTAAAGACGTGTTTCCAGACAGTAGTTTCTAAAGACGTGTTTCCAGGCAGTAGTTTCTAAAGACGTGTTTCCAGGCAGTAGTTTCTAAAGACGTGTTTCCATGCAGTAGTTTCTAAAGACGTGTTTCCAGACAGTAGTTTCTAAAGACCTGTTTCTAAAGACGTGTTTCCAGATGGTAGTTTCTAAAGACGTGTTTCCATACAGCAGTTTCTAAAGACGTGTTTCCATGCAGTAGTTTCTTAAGACGTGTTTCCAGGCAGTAGTTTCTAAAGACGTGTTTCCATGCAGTAGTTTCTAAAGACGTGTTTCCATGCAGTAGTTTCTTAAGACGTGTTTCTAGACAGTAGTTTCTAAAGACGTGTTTCCATGCAGTAGTTTTAAAGACGTGTTTCCATGCAGTAGTTTCTAAAGATGTGTTTCCAGACAGTAGTTTCTAAAGACCTGTTTCTAAATACGTGTTTCCAGACAGTAGTTTCTAAAGACGTGTTTCTAAAGACGTGTTTCCAGGCAGTAGTTTCTAAAGACGTGTTTCCAGACAGTAGTTTCTAAAGACGTGTTTCCAGACAGTAGTTTCTAAAGACGTGTTTCCAGGCAGTAGTTTCTAAAGACGTGTTTCCAGACAGTAGTTTCTAAAGACGTGTTTCCAGGCAGTAGTTTCTAAAGACGTGTTTCCAGGCAGTAGTTTGACGTGTTTCCAGGCAGTAGTTTCTAAAGATGTGTTTCCAGATAGTAGTTTCTAAAGACGTGTTTCCATGCAGTAGTTTCTAAAGACGTGTTTCCAGGCAGTAGTTTCTTAAGACGTGTTTCCATGCAGTAGTTTCTAAAGACGTGTTTCCAGGCAGTAGTTTCTAAAGACGTGTTTCCATGCAGTAGTTTCTAAAGACGTGTTTCCAGGCAGTAGTTTGACGTGTTTCCAGGCAGTAGTTTCTAAAGATGTGTTTCCAGATAGTAGTTTCTAAAGACGTGTTTCCATGCAGTAGTTTCTAAAGACGTGTTTCCAGGCAGTAGTTTCTTAAGACGTGTTTCTAGGCAGTAGTTTCTAAAGACGTGTTTCCAGACAGTAGTTTCTAAAGACGTGTTTCCATGCAGTAGTTTTAAAGACGTGTTTCCAGGCAGTAGTTTCTAAAGACGTGTTTCCTAAGACGTGTTTCCAGTCAGTAGTTTCTAAAGATGTGTTTCCAGGCAGTAGTTTGACGTGTTTCCAGGCAGTAGGTTCTAAAGACGTGTTTCTAAAGACGTGTTTCCAGGCAGTAGTTTCTAAAAACGTGTTTCCAGGCAGTAGTTTCTAAAGACGTGTTTCCAGGCAGTAGTTTGACGTGTTTCCAGGCAGTAGTTTCTAAAGACGTGTTTCCAGGCAGTAGTTTCCTAAGACGTGTTTCCAGTCAGTAGTTTCTAAAGACGTGTTTCCAGACAGTAGTTTCTAAAGACGTGTTTCCATGCAGTAGTTTCTTAAGACGTGTTTCCAGACAGTAGTTTCTAAAGACGTGTTTCCATGCAGTAGTTTTAAAGACGTGTTTCCAGGCAGTAGTTTCTAAAGACGTGTTTCCAGACAGTAGTTTCCTAAGACGTGTTTCCAGTCAGTAGTTTCTAAAGATGTGTTTCCAGGCAGTAGTTTGACGTGTTTCCAGGCAGTAGGTTCTAAAGACGTGTTTCTAAAGACGTGTTTCCAGGCAGTAGTTTCTAAAAACGTGTTTCCAGGCAGTAGTTTCTAAAGACGTGTTTCCAGGCAGTAGATTCTAAAGACGTGTTTCCAGGCAGTAGTTTCTAAAGACGTGTTTCCAGGCAGTAGTTTCCTAAGACGTGTTTCCAGTCAGTAGTTTCTAAAAACGTGTTTCTAAAGACGTGTTTCCAGGCAGTTTCTAAAGCCGTGTTTCCAGGCAATAGTTTGACGTGTTTCCAGGCAGTAGTTTCCTAAGACGTGTTTCCAGGCAGTAGTTTCTAAAGACGTGTTTCTAAAGACGTGTTTCCAGGCAGTAGTTTTTCTAAAGACGTGTTTCCAGGCAGTAGTTTCTAAAGACGTGTTTCCAGGCAGTACTTTCTTGGAAACACGTTAGACGCGGTGTTAGTTTATAGCCGAGGAAACTGGTGCTTCAGGTAGGACCTGACTCTTCAAGTCTTGATCACTGATTAGCGTGTGAGCCGTGTTATTGCCGTGTGTTGGCAATACCTGTGAAACACAATGAAAATTCCTTTCGCATTCCACTGTCGTGCAAAAAAAAACAAAGCTTGTTTTATGACCGGGAATGCGTGTTCGACGGACAGCTGTTGAAGCCTTGTGAACTCTTGTTTGACTCTTCATTCCAACCGGCTACACCCCGCAGCCCCTGAAGGTGCCGGTCGTAAACCCCGTTTGCTTCCTACCCCAACCTGCTAGTTTGTTTGCCTCTCACACAGTATTTATTGAAGCATGTGTTTGTTAGGAGCAGGACTTACCGGGTGTTTGAGTTGATCAAAAAGTCTGACCCTAACGTCACACAGCTGAAATATGTTTATGTTGCATTCATTAAAGGGCCAGTTTGCAGGATTTAGCGGCATCTCTGGGTGAGGTTGCAGATTGTCCCTACCGTGACTCTGGAACTCTATGTACCCGGTTCTACTTATTTTATTCAGACCGTCGGGACTGTTTCAGGCAGTAGTTTCTAAAGACGTGTTTCCATGCAGTAGTTTCTAAAGACGTGTTTCCAGACAGTAGTTTCTAAAGACGTGTTTCCATGCAGTAGTTTCTAAAGACGTGTTTCCATGCAGTAGTTTCTAAAGACGTGTTTCCAGACAGTAGTTTCTAAAGACCTGTTTCTAAAGACGTGTTTCCAGATGGTAGTTTCTAAAGACGTGTTTCCATACAGCAGTTTCTAAAGACGTGTTTCCATGCAGTAGTTTCTTAAGACGTGTTTCTAGGCAGTAGTTTCTAAAGACGTGTTTCCATGCAGTAGTTTCTAAAGACGTGTTTCCATGCAGTAGTTTCTTAAGACGTGTTTCTAGACAGTAGTTTCTAAAGACGTGTTTCCATGCAGTAGTTTTAAAGACGTGTTTCCAGGCAGTAGTTTCTAAAGATGTGTTTCCAGACAGTAGTTTCTAAAGACCTGTTTCTAAATACGTGTTTCCAGACAGTAGTTTCTAAAGACGTGTTTCTAAAGACGTGTTTCCAGGCAGTAGTTTCTAAAGACGTGTTTCCAGACAGTAGTTTCTAAAGACGTGTTTCCAGACAGTAGTTTCTAAAGACGTGTTTCCAGGCAGTAGTTTCTAAAGACGTGTTTCCAGACAGTAGTTTCTAAAGACGTGTTTCCAGGCAGTAGTTTCTAAAGACGTGTTTCCAGGCAGTAGTTTGACGTGTTTCCAGGCAGTAGTTTCTAAAGATGTGTTTCCAGATAGTAGTTTCTAAAGACGTGTTTCCATGCAGTAGTTTCTAAAGACGTGTTTCCAGGCAGTAGTTTCTTAAGACGTGTTTCCATGCAGTAGTTTCTAAAGACGTGTTTCCAGGCAGTAGTTTCTAAAGACGTGTTTCCATGCAGTAGTTTCTAAAGACGTGTTTCCAGGCAGTAGTTTGACGTGTTTCCAGGCAGTAGTTTCTAAAGATGTGTTTCCAGATAGTAGTTTCTAAAGACGTGTTTCCATGCAGTAGTTTCTAAAGACGTGTTTCCAGGCAGTAGTTTCTTAAGACGTGTTTCTAGGCAGTAGTTTCTAAAGACGTGTTTCCAGACAGTAGTTTCTAAAGACGTGTTTCCATGCAGTAGTTTTAAAGACGTGTTTCCAGGCAGTAGTTTCTAAAGACGTGTTTCCAGACAGTAGTTTCCTAAGACGTGTTTCCAGTCAGTAGTTTCTAAAGATGTGTTTCCAGGCAGTAGTTTGACGTGTTTCCAGGCAGTAGGTTCTAAAGACGTGTTTCTAAAGACGTGTTTCCAGGCAGTAGTTTCTAAAAACGTGTTTCCAGGCAGTAGTTTCTAAAGACGTGTTTCCAGCAGTAGTTTGACGTGTTTCCAGGCAGTAGTTTCTAAAGACGTGTTTCCAGGCAGTAGTTTCCTAAGACGTGTTTCCAGTCAGTAGTTTCTAAAGACGTGTTTCCAGACAGTAGTTTCTAAAGACGTGTTTCCATGCAGTAGTTTCTTAAGACGTGTTTCCAGACAGTAGTTTCTAAAGACGTGTTTCCATGCAGTAGTTTTAAAGACGTGTTTCCAGGCAGTAGTTTCTAAAGACGTGTTTCCAGACAGTAGTTTCCTAAGACGTGTTTCCAGTCAGTAGTTTCTAAAGATGTGTTTCCAGGCAGTAGTTTGACGTGTTTCCAGGCAGTAGGTTCTAAAGACGTGTTTCTAAAGACGTGTTTCCAGGCAGTAGTTTCTAAAAACGTGTTTCCAGGCAGTAGTTTCTAAAGACGTGTTTCCAGGCAGTAGATTCTAAAGACGTGTTTCCAGGCAGTAGTTTCTAAAGACGTGTTTCCAGGCAGTAGTTTCCTAAGACGTGTTTCCAGTCAGTAGTTTCTAAAAACGTGTTTCTAAAGACGTGTTTCCAGGCAGTTTCTAAAGCCGTGTTTCCAGGCAATAGTTTGACGTGTTTCCAGGCAGTAGTTTCCTAAGACGTGTTTCCAGGCAGTAGTTTCTAAAGACGTGTTTCTAAAGACGTGTTTCCAGGCAGTAGTTTTTCTAAAGACGTGTTTCCAGGCAGTAGTTTCTAAAGACGTGTTTCCAGGCAGTACTTTCTTGGAAACACGTTAGACGCGGTGTTAGTTTATAGCCGAGGAAACTGGTGCTTCAGGTAGGACCTGACTCTTCAAGTCTTGATCACTGATTAGCGTGTGAGCCGTGTTATTGCCGTGTGTTGGCAATACCTGTGAAACACAATGAAAATTCCTTTCGCATTCCACTGTCGTGCAAAAAAAAACAAAGCTTGTTTTATGACCGGGAATGCGTGTTCGACGGACAGCTGTTGAAGCCTTGTGAACTCTTGTTTGACTCTTCATTCCAACCGGCTACACCCCGCAGCCCCTGAAGGTGCCGGTCGTAAACCCCGTTTGCTTCCTACCCCAACCTGCTAGTTTGTTTGCCTCTCACACAGTATTTATTGAAGCATGTGTTTGTTAGGAGCAGGACTTACCGGGTGTTTGAGTTGATCAAAAAGTCTGACCCTAACGTCACACAGCTGAAATATGTTTATGTTGCATTCATTAAAGGGCCAGTTTGCAGGATTTAGCGGCATCTCTGGGTGAGGTTGCAGATTGCTTTATCTGAAGCCAGTGTTTGGTTTGTCCGTTGCTACTGTAGCAACATGGCGGACTCCGTGAAGAGGAGCCGCTCCGTATGTAGTTTATAAACGGCTCATTCTAAGCTAACGAAAATACTATTCTTGTTTTCAGGTGATTAGACACAAATCGTGGACTCACTGGGGTGAAGTTTTAGAGTAATGGCTAAAATGACAGCAGAAGAACTGAATGCTTCATCCACTCACTCTTGTCTCATGGCCGGAAAAGCACGTTGCTACCGCCGGATGGATGGATAATTAGCTTGACTCATTTCCTGTAACCGGTGACGCACTGAAACATGGCAGAACCGGCAGGCTAGCTCGCGTACAAGTTGCTTTGTTAGCTAGCTCACAATGATAGTCAAACAGAAAACAGTTCAACGTCCATTCCACTCTATTCTATTATTAAGAGTTTGCCTGTATGTTACCTCCTTCTGAAAGAAAGCAACTTGGTTTGATGTTTGTTTGAAACGGACATAACATTTTCTAAACATGCACCTCTTTCCTGGGAGGTTCTGGTTTCCCATAGCTTCTAGGGTTGTATAGTTAGACTTGTTTTTAATTTACTTCAACTCAACAAATTTGTCTCACAAGAGATCACTGATGGTGCGTTCACACCAAACGTGTCGCGAATATTCGCAACGCTTTACTCGCGTGGGTTTAGTCGCCCGACAAGTTGTGCTGCACCAAATGCGCGACCGGATCCCATGCAAAGTCAATGCACAGACACGTTAGACGCGAAAAGGGGGCGTGGCTTGTCTCCGTAAAAACAGTTATAACTTCTGCCATCCACGATGAAAGAAATAACCACTATTTCGACTCTATTCACTGTTGTGGAAATACCACAAACGTCAGAACATCAGACGCCCTCGTATTTGGGTTCATAACATCACCCGTCGCCGCAGCTCGGTGAATGTCACCGTCTTCTCCAGGAACTGCGTCTGGATTAGGGCTGCAACAACAAATCGATAAAATCGATTAAAATAGTTGGCAACAAATTGCATTATCGATTCGTTGTGTCGCGCGATTATTACGCCACCCAATAAGACGCAGAGATGTTTGAGTATAACAAAAAAAAAAAATTTAGTTGAGAAAGTCCTGCCGACATCAGGCTGTTCTCGGCGGGCACACTGAGCGCTGACCGCCCGGCGCTGCAGGCTCACCGGTCCCGCAAGGCGGAACTCAAATCTCCGAAACCGTCGGCGCATATTTTTTATCGGCTGAATCTCGGCAAACCGACCACAGATTTGATGGTTAAACTAATAACTTCTCGCCTGAAAACGTCCTAAAATTACATTCCGTGACTCAACACCAGTATTTAGAAAAGTCAACTTCCATTTGAGTATTTTCTCCTCCGCCATTGTTCCCCGTCGCTGGTGCGAAATGCATTGTGGGATATTGGCTGTCCAAAGTACGCACAAGTCTCCTCTGATGCATCCTTTGGAAACTGGGCGGATCAAGTCACATCCGGGCATTTTTACCGTGCTTTGCGAGAAGCGGACTTTTGAATTGGAACAGTACTTGGGCCGCGACTGATGACGTTTCACAAGTCCACGAGAACACAAGTACGGACAAGAACGCATATTGATAAACGGCCGTTATGAACCCAAACACCAGGGCGTTAGATGTTCCGACGTTTATGGGATGTCCACAACAAGTATAAAGCAGAACTAGTGGTTATTTATTCTGTGGTGAACGGTGGAAATAACTGTTTTTACGGAGACAAGCCACAGAGACAAGACAAGCCACATTTTAAGTGCGTCTTATTTATGTACAATTTCTTTTAAAAATTAGCAGGTGCGGCCTATAGATAGCTGCGCTCTATAGTCCTGAATTTACGGTACCTGTTACCTGTGCATTTTCTGGCACAGTTCTGTTGAATAAAGGGTTGGAAATTAATGCTTTTTTGTTTTATGATCCGATTCATCGATTAATCAAACAAATAATCGACAGATTAATCGACATAATCATCAAATAATCGTTAGTTGCAGCCCTAGTCTGGATGACTGCGGCTTCCAGCGCTACTTCAGGCTAACCTGTTGTATTAAAGAGCTCGGGGGGTCCGCAAACCGCAAGATGTCCTCCACTTTTTTCTGATTCAACAACGGCAGGACAGTGACGGGCGGAGCATCTCAACGCTGATTGGCTTTCGCCCGGTACGAATTCGCATCTAAACGTGTGAACGCACCATGAGGATTAACTGGGATTTGTTGTGGCAGGGGGATTGGATCAGGTTACTGCCACGGGTCGAGTTCAAGTCTGTCCTAAATAGAACATGTAGAGTGAATAGACGGCTGTTAGCTTTGTGTTTATCCAGTTCTGTTCTTTTTTTCCTTCTGATTCCTTTTTGATTTTAGCACTGAAATCATTTCTGCAAACAAGTATTTCATTTTCCGATAAAAGTAAGTTACATGGCAACATAAAAAACTTCAAAGTTTGCGATTTTAATAATAATGACAAAGAGAAAATAATTCAAAGTGTGGGGTTAATAAAATAAAAAACAAAACAAATGTTCGGATTGTGAAGGTTGTGGAAAACTCCATTTGACAGTTTAGACCGAGCATTTCTAGAAAAGGGCTGCATATGATCTGGACCAAAATGTGCAAATGATTGATTAACTATTAATAAAGTATAATAAGCATGTATTAAAGGGAGCTTTATTTGAGAGTGGTGCCCTATCATTGACTGAACGTGTCTCTTCAATGCAAATCAATGTTGGACACTAATTGGAACATGTGCAGGTGTAAATGCTCTTCTCTCTGCATTGAGTGGCTAAAAACAACTCTACTTGTTTGTACAATATGCCACTTTTTTAAAATGATATATTTTTCAAAATGGTTCCTTCACATAATTATTTAGGGCAATAGGTAATTTGTGCCATACTTCAGCACCACGGACAGCACATTCTCTCACACACACACACACTTTATTAACAAGGGCGATGCCCCCATCGCCTACCGCTGACAGGTCAGCACTTTTGAACCCCACAAACACCCAAACATTGTCCCCATTTCTAGACTGAATACGCCATGCAGAGCTGACGAGGCCGTCTCCCCCTGTTTGAGTGACGTTGATCAAAAATAAACTCCCCCTCTTGTTACTGTTGGTCTTTAGTGGGGATTTGTTGACTGTAACAAGACAATGGAAAAACCAAATATCCGGAAAATATAATGGACCCAAATTTGTACTTTTAACTTCCTCGCTTTACTGCTACCAAGGATTTTTAAAGTGTGATTTCGTTGTTTCCAATGGCTTTGATTTCAGGCCGTATAAAAAAGGAAGAGCTGTACAAAGTTCCCTGCTTGAATAACGTTTGAGAGATAATCTAAGAACTTCCTGCTCTCCGTGTGTTGTGTAGGAATGAAGTTCCCTGTGGACCTCCTTGCTAACGTCAGCCAGGCAGAGCTGGAACGGTTGTCCCACAACTACATGAACAACCTCCTCTACAGCAACCCCGATTGCCCCGACCACCTCGCCCTCTCCGACTTCACCCAGGTAAAACCACCACCATCACTCCTGACTGGACCGGTGTGATGTCTTTCCAACCACACGTGTCAGGTCATTGGAATGCAACTAAGTACATTGACGCAAGTACTGTACTTAAGTACAACGTTGAGGTACTTTACTTGAGCATTTCCCACTTTAAGCCTCTTTATACTTCTACAGCTCTCTATTTGTCTGATTTAGTTCCTCGTTTCTGTGCCAATTCAGATTAAAACAAAATATAAGTAAGCTAATATATTAGGCTGTATTGTTATAAATAAGGCTTTCCAGCCGTATCAAGAGTAGGGGGATTTGACTGCAAATCTCTCGCAGTGGTTAGAAAACGAAGGATCATTTATGGAAGACAACATAAGTTCATTGTTTCAAAATCAAACAACAACTGTGTTTAGTAGAGCACTAAATATAATATAATTTATGAGTGATTCTCTAAAATTGGTGTGGGGGGGAGGTGCATAAACACAGCTGTTTGCTGCATCTCTCTCTGGATGACTGATGGAAGCACACACACACACACTTCTACACACACCAAACAGCACGGCTCATTATTCTGAAAGGACGGCTAGGAAATGCATCTTATGTTTTTACTTATTTTCTATAGATGCATAACGCTCAAACTGAGGGTGACCAGTGAGCAAAAAAAAAGAATCTCAATTCTTAGTCCGGGACCTTTACCAGCTGCAACATTATAGAATCAGTACGTCCCTGAAATCACGTATGCTTGGAGCGACATGCGGTTGACGACCTTGCACCTAGATGTCTGTCCGTCTGTCCTCAGGTCACCATAGACATTTCCAGCGTGGGCTTCGTCCCTCTCTATGGATGCGGCGGCGAACAGAAGATCCTGGCCCTCTTCTCACCCAGCGACCCGTTCATCGCTGTGGCCCTGTACCTGATGGACCGCTGGTGGGCGGTGGACGACATTCTTAAGACGGCAGACCCAACTCGAGGTGGAGCTGTGGAGGTAATGTAGGACCTGAGGCTGTTGGCTTTTTTCAACATGAGGGCTGGAGCTAATTTTGCTCGTGTCACAGAGCGAAGATGGTAGCTTCCAGCATTTTTCTGATGAATTAACGTACATAGATAAGATGGAAGTATTTTAATAATTTCCTTGTAAATAAGGACATGCCAATGATTCAGTCTACGGAGGGACTGCAGTCCAACCAATCCTAGCATACAGGGAGGCATGGTGAGTAAGAGCCTTAAGATTGGTTATGAACCTCAATGCTCCATGGTAGACCGTATCTAAGGAGTGAAGACATTGAGAAGATGCATGCATATATAAAACATCACCATAATCCATCACAGACATACAAGTAGCAGCAACAAGTCTCTTGTTAGCATCAAAAGAAAAGCAAGACTTATTTCTGAAATAGAAACCCAGCCTCAGCTTCAACTTTTTCACAAGTTGCTGATTGTGAGGTTTAAAAGAGAGAGAATCATCAATTAAGAATCCCAAGTATTTATATGACGATACAGACTCAATCACATTGCCCTGAAATGTAATTATAGCTGGAAGGTTCAGCGGATTTTTCTTTGAGTTTGTACACATCATCAGCTTTGTTTTGTCAGGATTCAAAATTAATTTCAACTGATAAGTCTGTTTAACTGTATCAAAGGCTTTTTGCAACTGAAAGAGAGCCTGATGCTGTGTAGGAGCAGAGCAGTAAATAACTATCATCTACATAAAAGTGAAAATTTGCATTTGGCACACTTTGACCAATACTGTTTATATAAATTGTGAATAAAAGTGGTCCTAGGACCGAACCCTGGGGCATGCCCTTTATTACAGTCCAATTGTAAGAAGTCTATGCTTCATTATTGCATGATCGACAGTGTCAAAAGCCTTGGACAAGTCAATAAAAAGGGCTGCACAGTGGTGCTTGTTGTCCAAAGATTCAATCAAATTGTTTTTTTTTTCTAAAACCTGATTGATAATCAGATAAAATATTGTTTGTGATTTAAAAACTCCTTAAGTTGCTCACTCACGATGGATTCAAGTGTCTTAGCTAAAACAGACAGTTTGGAGATAGGCCTGTAATTGTTTAAAAGTGTGGGGTCTCCTCCTTTAAACAGGGTTCTGGAGAACAAAGGCAGACTTCCATATAAGGAGAATTTTGTTTGAGACTAAGGAGAGATTAAAAAGATATGTTAAAGGGGGTGCGATGAAATCAGCAGCTAACTTTAAAAAATATGGTTCTAGGTTATCCGGACCTGACGGTTTTCCTGTGTCTAAAAGTTTAAGGGCTTTGTGTACCTCGGTGACAGTAACGGGCTTAAAACTGAAAGACTGACTAACAGTTTCCTGACGACCAAAACAAACAGGGGATTTCTCATGAAGATGGTTTAGAGTCAAACGGGGAACCAGAGGCAATGAAGTGCTCATTAAAACAGTCAAGCATTAAGGCTTTGACAGAGATGTCATTAGAGTCCTTGACAATGCAAGAGGGAAGCTCAATACCATTCCTCTACCATTGTTTAGGTTGTTTGATGTTTCACTGAGAAAATGCTCAGCTTTAGCTTTTTTAATTGCAACTGTGCAAGCATTGCAATCTGACTCCAGACCAGAACCCCTTGCCTTGGCCCAAACCAATCTGACTCCAGACCAGAACCCCTTGCCTTGGCCCAAACCAATCTGACTCCAGACCAGAACCCCTTGCCTTGTCCCAAACCAATCTGACTCCAGACCAGAACCCCTTGCCTTGGCCCAAACCAATCTGACTCCAGACCAGAACCCCTTGCCTTGTCCCAAACCAATCTGACTCCAGACCAGAACCCCTTGCCTTGGCCCAAACCAATCTGACTCCAGACCAGAACCCCTTGCCTTGTCCCAAACCAATCTGACTCCAGACCAGAACCCCTTGCCTTGTCCCAAACCAATCTGACTCCAGACCAGAACCCCTTGCCTTGTCCCAAACCAATCTGACTCCAGACCAGAACCCCTTGCCTTGTCCCAAACCAATCTGACTCCAGACCAGAACCCCTTGCCTTGGCCCAAACCAATCTGACTCCAGACCAGAACCCCTTGCCTTGTCCCAAACCAATCTGACTCCAGACCAGAACCCCTTGCCTTGTCCCAAACCAATCTGACTCCAGACCAGAACCCCTTGCCTTGGCCCAAACCAATCTGACTCCAGACCAGAACCCCTTGCCTTGTCCCAAACCAATCTGACTCCAGACCAGAACCCCTTGCCTTGGCCCAAACCAATCTGACTCCAGACCAGAACCCCTTGCCTTGTCCCAAACCAATCTGACTCCAGACCAGAACCCCTTGCCTTGGCCCAAGCCACATTGCGCTCATGTAGTAACTTGGATAAGTCTGAACTGAACCATGGAGTATCACAGCCTTTTATCCTGCATGTTTGTCAATAATTGTAATAAAACCATCATAAAAGAATTTCCATGCTCTTTCAGCAATAAGGTCCTCGAGGCAGGACTGTATCGCACAATAATGTCCGGTTCAAGGGTGTTGTTAGGCAAACCCTTGAACAGGACATTATTGACGATACAGTCCTGCCTCGAGGACCTTATTGCTTTTATAATACGGTTGCCAGCGACATTATAAATAGTAAGTAAATAGTAAGCTGCCTTTCAGCACACAATAATCGCATTTCAGTAGCCGAGAGAAAATAGTCCCCGTGTGAGGGGCTGTTGCTAAGCAACAGCCAAACAGCATTGGGAACATCGCGTTAGTTAGCCTAGCTTAGCTAGATCTCACACCATCTCATTCATTCACATTGCTCATTTTATAAAAGGTTCCATTAAAATAACAAAGATGACAATTGGACACTTGCAATACAATAATATTTAATTTAAACATTAACATTTGTTCATGTTGATTTGGATGTCTCCATTACTTGTGCATGTGTGGAAAACATCTCTGATGATATCGCTTCTGACCACTCTAGCTCTCTTTGCCGGTGGCTCGGTGATGAAGTGCCTTCTCCAGAAGGATATTATTATTATTATTATTATCACTCCAACGCCGTCTTTCATTTAGATTTGGTTCCCAGTAGCTTTGAAGGGAGCTTTGTTTCGTTGTGCAACATTTCATAGGTCTCAATGTCTTTCTTATCTATGGCAGCATGACGTCCACCTGAAGTTCCTCTTCTGCTAACCAGTCATCAAAATATCAAAGTTCACTTCAAACATGTTTGATAACTGAAGCTTGAAACAAAACTAACGGCCGCACAAAATCTACCTGTTATTTTAATGCGCATTGATATGGAACGCTCAGAAAAATGTAAACAGGTTGTACAGGACTTTATGGCTGAATAAAGTACACCCCGTACAATCCTTGATTTCATCTACCCGTATTATAAGGTTAATTATTTTCCAGTCAAAACCAAAAAGATCTTGAAAAAACCCTTGTTCCACAAAACGTTTCATATTTCGCTTTATAATGATACGTGGCTTAGTTTTCAGAATTGTTGTGCATCTAACTGTGGCAATAACACAATGATCGCTAATGTCATTTGCGAAAATACTGGCAGGAGAATATTTATGGGGAACATTAGTTAGGATAAGATCGATCAAATTTCAGATTTGGTCTCGAAAAAAAGATTTAGTGAATCACATTGTGCCCTAAAAGGATCAGACACTGGTTCTAACCAGTTCCAATTGAGGTCACCAATCAAAGACCAATCAGATTTACTTAACCATGATTCAGATATAACAATAACATCTGCATCAGTTGAGCTTGATTTAAAATCAGCAGGAGTATTAAAACCTGAAGCTTCTTTGCTATTACATTTTGTAATATCAACGGTGCCACGATTAGGCTGCACATTTCCTGAAATCAATAATAACAAAACAATCAAGAATCTCTGCTTTGTCAAGTTGCCAGGCGCCTCCTCACTTGATCTTTTTAAGTTAACAAAATCAACGAGTGAGACGTCAGAGCATATAAAACATCTTTTCAGCACAGACGGGCATAGAAGACGGACCAACTTGACCCAATCAGAAGAGTCCGTCTGAAAGTGTCTTGGTTCTGCCCGATTGATTCATGGGTACCCGCGCTGGGCATGCTCAGTGGAGGGGCCACCTTCCTCAGTACAGGACACTCCCCGAAGAGGACCGGACTGCCCACGGCTCCAGAAGAGCAGTGCTATAAGCAACACTGGTATACCAGGAGCAGGTAGAAACACAGGCAGGCAGACCAGGAGCAGGTAGAAACACAGGCAGGCAGACCAGGAGCAGGTAGACCAGGAGCAGGTAGAAACACAGGCAGGCAGACCAGGAGCAGGTAGTCCAGGAGCAGGCAGACCAGGAGCAGGTAGACCAGGAGCAGGTAGACCAGGAGCAGGTAGAAACACAGGCAGGCAGACCAGGAGCAGGTAGAAACACAGGCAGGCAGACCAGGAGCAGGTAGACCAGGAGCAGGTAGAAACACAGGCAGGCAGACCAGGAGCAGGTAGTCCAGGAGCAGGCAGACCAGGAGCAGGTAGACCAGGAGCAGGTAGACCAGGAGCAGGCAGACCAGGAGCAGGTAGACCAGGAGCAGGTAGAAACACAGGCAGGCAGACCAGGAGCAGGTATACCAGGAGCAGGTAGAAACACAGGCAGGCAGACCAGGAGCAGGTAGACCAGGAGCAGGTAGAAACACAGGCAGGCAAACCAGGAGCAGGTATACCAGGAGCAGGTAGAAACACAGGCAGGCAGACCAGGAGCAGGTAGACCAGGAGCAGGTAGAAACACAGGTAGGCAGACCAGGAGCAGGTATACCAGGAGCAGGTAGAAACACAGGCAGGCAGACCAGGAGCAGGTAGACCAGGAGCAGGTAGAAACACAGGTAGGCAGACCAGGAGCAGGTAGAAACACAGGCAGGTAGACCAGGAGCAGGCAGACCAGGAGCAGGTAGAAACACAGGCAGGAAGACCAGGAGCAGGTAGAAACACAGGCAGGCAGACCAGGAGCAGGTATACCAGGAGCAGGTAGAAACACAGGCAGGAAGACCAGGAGCAGGTAGAAACACAGGCAGGCAGACCAGGAGCAGGTAGAAACACAGGCAGGCAGACCAGGACTAGGTAGACCAGGAGCAGGTAGAAACACAGGCAGGCAGACCAGGAGCAGGTAGAAACACAGGCAGGCAGACCAGGAGCAGGTAGACCAGGAGCAGGTAGAAACACAGGCAGGTAGACCAGGAGCAGGTAGACCAGGAGCAGGTAGAAACACAGGCAGGAAGACCAGGAGCAGGTAGAAACACAGGCAGGCAGACCAGGAGCAGGTAGAAACACAGGCAGGCAGACCAGGAGCAGGTAGACCAGGAGCAGGTAGAAACACAGGCAGGCAGACCAGGAGCAGGTAGAAACACAGGCGGGCAGACCAGGAGCAGGTAGACCAGGAGCAGGTAGAAACACAGGCAGGCAGACCAGGAGCAGGTAGTCCAGGAGCAGGTAGATCAGGAGCAGGTAGATCAGGAGCAGGCAGACCAGGAGCAGGTAGAAACACAGGCGGGTAGACCAGGAGCAGGTAGAAACACAGGCAGGCAGACCAGGAGCAGGTAGAAACACAGGCAGGCAGACCAGGAGCAGGTAGACCAGGAGCAGGCAGACCAGGAGCAGGTAGAAACACAGGCGGGTAGACCAGGAGCAGGTAGAAACACAGGCAGGCAGACCAGGAGCAGGTAGAAACACAGGCAGGCAGACCAGGAGCAGGTAGACCAGGAGCAGGTAGAAACACAGGCAGGTAGACCAGGAGCAGGCAGACCAGGAGCAGGTAGAAACACAGGCAGGAAGACCAGGAGCAGGTAGAAACACAGGCAGGCAGACCAGGAGCAGGTAGAAACACAGGCAGGCAGACCAGGAGCAGGTAGACCAGGAGCAGGTAGAAACACAGGCAGGCAGACCAGGAGCAAGTAGACCAGGAGCAGGTAGAAACACAGGCGGGCAGACCAGGAGCAGGTAGACCAGGAGCAGGTAGAAACACAGGCAGGCAGACCAGGAGCAGGTAGACCAGGAGCAGGTAGAAACACAGGCAGGTAGACCAGGAGCAGGCAGACCAGGAGCAGGTAGAAACACAGGCAGGAAGACCAGGAGCAGGTAGAAACACAGTCAGGCAGACCATGAGCAGGCAGACCAGGAGCAGGTAGAAACACAGGGAGGCAGACCAGGAGCAGGTAGACCAGGAGCAGGTAGACCAGGAGCAGGTAGAAACACAGGTAGGCAGACCAGGAGCAGGTATAAACACAGGCAGGAAGACCAGGAGCAGGTAGAAACACAGGCAGGCAGACCAGGAGCAGGCAGACCAGGAGCAGGTAGAAACACAGGCAGGCAGACCAGGAGCAGGTATACCAGGAGCAGGTAGAAACACAGGCAGGCAGACCAGGAGCAGGTAGAAACACAGGCAGGCAGACCAGGAGCAGGCAGACCAGGAGCAGGTAGAAACACAGGCAGGCAGACCAGGAGCAGGTATACCAGGAGCAGGTAGAAACACAGGCAGGTAGACCAGGAGCAGGTAGAAACACAGGCAGGAAAACCAGGAGCAGGTAGACCAGGAGCAGGTAGAAACACAGGCAGGCAGACCAGGAGCAGGTAGACCAGGAGCAGGTAGACCAGGAGCAGGCAGACCAGGAGCAGGTAGAAACACAGGCGGGTAGACCAGGAGCAGGTAGAAACACAGGCAGGCAGACCAGGAGCAGGTAGAAACACAGGCAGGCAGACCAGGAGCAGGTAGAAACACAGGCAGGCAGACCAGGAGCAGGTAGAAACACAGGCAGGCAGACCAGGAGCAGGTAGAAACACAGGCAGGCAGACCAGGAGCAGGTAGAAACACAGGCAGGTAGACCAGGAGCAGGTAGAAACACAGGCAGGCAGACCAGGAGCAGGCAGACCAGGACTAGGTAGACCATAAACAAGTGCTTTTCTATTTGGAAACGCTCTCCTGAACATCTTCCGCCATCCATTGGAGCGTAACTAAAGGTTATTTCGGGCCTCGTGCACCCAAATATATCAGACGGGGTTCGGACCCTGTTGTCTTATTTCATAATTTGTGTGTTGGTAGAAACTCCAGATCACCAAATGTATGTGCACAAGCACTGGAAAGTGTTTCATTACATGTCCCCTTTGAAGAAGAATAGAGTGTTCCTATTTGTCCCACAGGTGAAGACAATGGGAGAGAAAATTGTTTTATACATCCTCAACCGCGTCGTCTATCGAGCCAAGGAGATGAGCCCAGAGGAGCTCCCCTTCCTCTGCCATGGTGAAAAAGATCACGCAAAAATCCTCTGGAATGATGGAGAGGCTGCCGGCTTCTACTCAGTCAAACCTGCAGGTAATTTATGTGATGTTCAATGCATTAATCTGCTTACATGTTCCCCGTACTGCTTGCAGCTCACTTGCATCGGTGCAAGACCCGGGTTTAGTCCATGTGTTGGTTCATTCTTTTCTGACGATGTCCTCGTGGCTTTTTGTTTCTCTTGTAGGCAGCTTTTGTAGCTCTTTTTCAACCAGAAGCTATCAGCTCCCTGTGATGGACTCCATCTTTGTTCGGAGATGTCAGCGTGGAAAAGGCTTTGGCCTCCAGATGCTGGAGGACTTCGTGCTCAGTTTCCAAGAGGACTGTCTGGGGTTGAGGTACCCCATATCAAAGTTCATGTATAAAGGTATAAATGTCCACCTTATTGATATGTAGTCTGAATCTCCTTTCTTACAGTCAGCTGGGTCTGTGCTGGTATTTAGATGCACTAATGGTACATTTCCGTCAGGCCAATACACTCCTTTCTGTTCCCTAGTGTGTGAGAAATACCTGTGTCAGTACCCAGGAGATACAGACCTGCTTTGGGAGGTGCAGAGCATAGGCGGTCCCAAACAGAGGACCAACATCGCCAGAAAGATCCAGGCCATGGACCAGAGTGGTAAAAAACAAAACAAAGAACAGAATCTAAACTGTAGAAATAGACCATTAAAGTCCCGCGGGATTTCTCTAGAGATTTGACGCCATAAAGATTGTGTTATGTTAAAATATGAATTTGTCAAATGTTTCATTCTGTCAAAGAATGTGCTGCAAATATTGTGTTTGACAAAATGTCCTTTTTTCTACTTATCTGAGCATGCCTTACCCTGTTCCTCAGCAGTATCCAGGAGTCTGACATTCACAGAGGAAGCACTCGTAATCACTGAAAGGACTCAAAAGGACGTGGTGATTACCACTCAAATAAAGACAGCTGGCTCTATGGAGTGCACGGTTGAAATTGTGGTACGTTATCATTTCTTCCAATTTAAGAAAAGATGTATTTGAGAAACCAATAATTCTACATGTAAAAAGAAAAAAATGATCCTGGTAATTTTGATTTTGTAGGAGGAAGTGACGGTGCTGAGCGTTAGCAAAGGTGAGCATCATTTTACATCTACGTTATAAACTTACCCTAAAGCCCCTTCACACTGCCTGTACAAGGCAGCTATTCTACATCACTGCTCTGTATACTGTGTACAAACATAGAATAGGGGTGGTGGGGGGGAGTTGTTCCTCCATAGCGGACTGTCCACAGCTGGACAGTCCGCTAAGCGGGACCACACACACACGCACACACACTAGATGCCAGAGCTATTGTTAGACACCACGCCTCCTTTGCCTCTGGAACGCCTGCATACTATCTTAAATCATGACCTGGCGGAGGGGGGTTCATGGCAGCTTAATGGGGGTCTTTACCTTTTTTATGTTGGAATCTTTGTGTGAAAGGGTCTTTGGATTGTATGCTAATCTTTGTATCGTTTATTGTAATAATGCAATAACGTTGTAACCATAATAACAGTTTCAGATGCCGCTGTGCCCCTCACAGCACGGGGTGGGAGTAGCGGCTCAAAACGAAGGAAGATGGGAGAAAAGATTGGAGAGGACAAGTCAGAAAAAGTCATCAGGTCTGTATTAATTAAACCCTGTCAATAGGGATGGGTATTGTTTGCAACAACAACAACAACATGTACATTTCTGACAATAGGGGTCTCTTTCAAATAATAGACAGAGTTGATGGCGTGTGGAACCACTGTTGTCATCATACAGTGCTGCAGGAATAAGTCCTAAAAGAAGGATATAAGTTAAAAGTCCCCAAGAGAATGTTAAATCAGCCGAACAGGCCACCGTCAACTGCAAATGAAATAGTAGTCTATGGCTCTAGAATGAAGAATATTGGTTTGTGATTCTCATCAAAATACAGTGATAAATACAATAAAGAGGAAAGCAGCAAATTCACAAAAGCAACTCCTTTGTGTGATTGATTTTTCACCAATCTCCTCTATGACACCATTACATCCTGACACTGTATCATTCTTGAAATTAACAAGAGGTATCTGATCTTCTTAGAATTGAGGATATTGAAGCAGAATCCCCCAGCGAGGATCAAGTTTCTGCACGACAGAAGACAGAACTGCACATCTCTGAATTGGTGAAGACTGAGGTGTGAAATGCAAATTCCTATTCACATGTTTGTCTACAGATCAGTACAGCAACTTGTTCATGATTCAATTGACTTTGTTTATTTTTAGGGTATGTCCAGTGTGGCTCCTGAAGAGCAAGGAGAGATTATGGTTGATACTGCACCTGATGATGCAGCTAAGATGTTGGACCACCCTAACACCATCCTAGCCCATCAAGACCTAGAAGAAGCTGATGTTACATTAGCACCTACGACTGAGGAGCCACAACTAGGAGATGATGCCCCACAGAATCTCAACAGCGTCTCCTGTGACTCACAGATAACAGTTGAGAATGTGGCATCTGAAATTGAGGAAGACACTGCAGCGCTGGCAGTCTCTAAGGAACAAGAGCCAAGTCTGTCAACATGTGTAACATCAGAGAATGGTGAAGCTGGAAAAACGGGAAGAGCCAATGTAGAGGCTGTAACAACTGTACAGAGTACAACCCCCAGATGGAGATCTACGCTTCCGGATACAGCAGCGACTGCTGTACCAAAGGAAAATGAGGATGAAATAGTAACTGATCCATCTGAGAATGAACAAAATGGTGAGGAGGTAGAAACATCAGTGATACAGAATAAAACAGATGTCCCTGACAATGAGATTGATGAGCCCCCTGCAGAAGCTGCTGGTGAAGAGAAAGCAGATGAACAAGCAGCATACAAACAGGTGGAAGAACACCACCAAGTGGCAAATGATGCAGTCACAGTAACGGTTACAATGGAAGAGGAACAGTGTGCCATTTCTGAGATGTGTGCAGATAGAGAAGCAGACACTCCAGGAGGAGATGATGCTGAAGGGGACCTTCCAGTAGCTGAGGAAGAGGCACCAGTTGTTGAAACTAGAGCTCTGAGACGTAAAACAAAAACAAGCACAGCTACACCGAGACGCAAAACAACAAGGAGCAGAGAGCAGGTGGATGCACAAGAAGCAGAGCAAAAAGATGCAGTGGAGGTCATAACAGGGCTGGAATCAGTTCCACCAACAGAAGTGGACGAGAGGAAAGCCCCAGAGGAGGATGAAATAGAGGTGGAGAATGAGGATCTTGTTACTGCAGAGGTGGAGTCTGAGGAAGGAACAATGACGATGACTGTAGAGGAAGAGGACACAGCTGGAGTGACAGCTGCTGCAGATGAGTTGGTACAAGAAGAGACAGACGCACCATTACCTTCACCGCCCACCGACTCAGCTGTACTTCCACCTGTCGAAGAAGAGGCAACACCTTCAGCTGAGGAGCAACAGAGTGAGGACATGGCAACCCAGCTTTCTGATCTCCGTAGAATGTCAGTGGTTTTAGTGGACCTGCAAAAAGCCCATCACGACGTCCAGGATGAAGCAGCAGCTACAGAGGAGGGTCTTCCTGTACGAAAGACTGCTGCTGAGGCAGAAGAGGAAGCAGCCAAAATACAAGATCCTGGGGAGGGGAGAGATGAGGAGACAGCTAAAGAAGAGGAGGCTACAAGGGGTAATGTTGAGGAGCAAAAACTTATAGTTACTGAAACCAGAACACCAAGAAGTGGAAAGCAAGCAGTCGAAGCCACACCAAGAACCAGAGGCAGACCTCGAAAAGGTAAAGTAAGGAAGGAGGCAGCATCAGTAATTCAGGCAGAGGAACCAGCGGTTCATGTCAGGGTTTTGAGGACTGGAAGGAAATCTGTCCCTATCACACAGAGAAGTACAACAAAAAAAACCTGCAAGCAACTCCAGGAAGAAGAGGAGGGAGGAGCGGAATCAACAGCAGTGGAGGCGAGAGAAGAAGAGGAAGAACAGCAGATGACTAATCAAGAGAAGGAAGAGAGACTTGAAGAAAGGGATGCAACTGAACAAGTAGAAAACATAGAAGCAGAAATGGCCCTAGAGAAAGAGGATATAGTGGCAGAGCAAGGACAAGATGCAATGGAAGATCAATCGGAGGGTAAATCCCAAACATCTGCAGAAAGGCAGGTAGAGGCCTCAAGTGAAGAATATGATGAAGGAAACTCATCTTTGGGGGCTGAGGAAGTGGAACTACCATCAGTTGCTGCAACTAGATCTCTGAGAAGTGGTGGCAAGATGTCCAAAGCTCCACCAAAAACCAGGTCAAGACCAAGCAAAACTGAGTCAGACGAAGAGGTAGAGGAACTGGAACCTCCAGTAGTAAGAATAATTCCTAAAAGAGGAAGGAAGTCTGTTCGTAGAAGCCACAAACAACTCCAGAAAACTGAAGAGGGACCAGAGGAATCGGTTGAGGAAGCAGAGGTACAGGAAGAAGCTGCAGGGCCGGGTTTAGCCGAAGATCCACCAACAGAAGTGGACGAGAGGAAAGCCCCAGAGGAGGATGAAATAGAGGTGGAGAATGAGGATCTTGTTACTGCAGAGGTGGAGTCTGAGGAAGGAACAATGACGATGACTGTAGAGGAAGAGGACACAGCTGGAGTGACAGCTGCTGCAGATGAGTTGGTACAAGAAGAGACAGACGCACCATTACCTTCACCGCCCACCGACTCAGCTGTACTTCCACCTGTCGAAGAAGAGGCAACACCTTCAGCTGAGGAGCAACAGAGTGAGGACATGGCAACCCAGCTTTCTGATCTCCGTAGAATGACAGTGGTTTTAGTGGACCTGCAAAAAGCCCATCACGACGTCCAGGATGAAGCAGCAGCTACAGAGGAGGGTCTTCCTGTACGAAAGACTGCTGCTGAGGCAGAAGAGGAAGCAGCCAACCATCATGATGCTCAGGAGGATGGGCAGGTCGACTGTACTGAGACAGTTGCCGATGAAGACACAGAGGCTTCATTTGAACAACATGATCATGAGGTAAAGACCTCTGTTGTTGCAGAGGAAGCGGTCGCAAAGCAAGATATAGTGGAAGGAGAACAGTCAACCTCCACATCTGAAATGGCGGAAGGTGCACAGGAGACGATGTTGACAGCAAAGGACGAGCAGGCAAATGATGCGTCTGAGGAGGAAGCACCAGTTGTTGAACGAGTTCGAAGTAGCGGTGAAAAGGCCCTGAGAGCCACCACAAAGAAACCGGATGATAAGCAAGAGGAAGAGGCACCGGGAGAGAAAATCACAGAAGAAGTTGAACCATCATTGGAAATTAGAGTTCTCAGGAAGGGAAGAAAGCCTGCTGAGGCCGCACCTAGACGTCCATCCAAAATAGCTCGCACACAGTATCAGACTGAGGAAGCAGGAGAAGAAGAAGCAACTCCTGCTGAAGAGATTGAAGGCGAGGAAGAAGAGGCAGGGCCGGAATCACCTGAGGAGAAAGGGATAGAGGTAGAAGAAATGAAGAAAGAGGAAAAAGCTCATAATGCGGCTGGGGAAGAATGTACCGTGGGACACGCAGAGCAGACGAAGGATGCCTCGACAGCGGAAGCAGGAGTGCTTGAAGAGGAGGATAACAGTGTGGAAGCTGTGTATGGGATTGGTACTAACACATTCCTACCTACATCAGTTGAGGTAGAAGAGATTAACACAGCTGTGGAGGAGGAAACCACAGTTGTTGAACAACCTACTGCAGCTGCAGAAGTGGGATCGGACGCTGCCATCGCTGAAGAGGAGGCTCTAGTTGAAAACGCATTAGTGGTGGCAGAGGAAGACACTCCAGCTGCAACGAAAAGAGCATTTAGGAGCAAACAAAAAGCGTCACCTGCCACACCATCACCAAGATCCAGAAGACAGAAAGTCGATTCTCCTCGAAGGTCTGTACGAAAAAGGACAAAAGTGGATTACAGGGAAAACAACGTGGGTGAGCGTGACGAGACTGAGGCCAACACTGACAAAGAGAAAGAGGTTCCAGTAGCATCAGATGAGGACCAAGGGGCCAATAAATCTGAATGTTCTTCAAATGCAGATGAAGTGGGAGAGGCAGCAGGTTCAAGCCAAGAGGACGAGGAATTCGAGCAGAATACGTCAGAGGAAGAGGAGGAACCTATAGTGATTGGGAAGAGAGTTTTAAGAGGGAGGTCAGTTCCTTCAGTGATCATAACACCGCAGTCTAAATCCAGATGCCGCAGCTCTAAAGTATCGAGTGAAGAAAAGAGCCCTCGATCAGCTCAGAAGAGAAAAAGTACTGAGGTGACACGCAAGTCTAAGCGCCTCAGCCGAGTTTAGGATGTTCAGAATAAGATCATTGACAATGACACAGAAGTGCATGTGTGTGCACTTAACTGGGAAAATGCAAACAAAAATGAAATTATATATACAAATCTATATTTTCGTAATAAATGTTTTAATGCAAGCTTCTGTAGTGTATAGGCTCACTGAGTGCTGCGCCCGGTGGAATCCAAGGGCTACCCGTGACCACAGTGGCCGAAGGTTAAATGGTAAATGGACCTGTTCTTGTAAAGTGCTTTTCTAGTCTTCCGACCACTCAAAGCGCTTTGAGTACATGTCGTCATTCACCCATTCAGACCCATTCATACATGATGGGAGGAGCTACCATGCAGGCAAATCTAACCGCCGATCCTTTGAAGGACGACCCTGCTCTACCACTGAGACACAGTCACCCCTTTATGGGCTTGCTTCAGGGCCACTATTATCTTTCCTCTCTGCCCTCTTGATCTGACCTGGGGACAGTGTCTCACAACTACTTCCACCAGCATTTCGCAGTTTTTTTTTTTACAAACAAAAACCTATTATGACATACTGTGTCAGATTTGAAAAGTGTTTTTGCCTTTTCCCCAGTTTGTATGTGAACATTAATTATATTTTTGCTGTTAAAACACCCAAGTCTGATTAAAAAGAACTGGGTTTGTTGATGTCTGCATACAAATCAACAAACTTGCGGGGACCACGTTATTTTAAAGTGGGGAATTTCTATTTTTATACTGTAACAATGTGACTGTCCAGTTTGCATCGTGCGAAGCAACATGTCTCTCAAATATAGATTTTGGTAGATTTTTTACTCTGTAACATATAGCTTGTTTATGTACTTTAAATAAATAATAAATACCAAAACATGTTCTTCTTTTATCAGCAGAACTCTTGTTGATCTTAATATTATAATGTTCCCTTTTTTTTACAAAGATTCTTAACATGTAGGTCCATCTCATCGCCTCTCGTGTGACACTTTTCTCTAACTTTGAACTTGAGCGGTCGACCCTGAGAGGACGGTTGACTCAAGCTGGCGCATAGTCAATGCCAATATCATGTTTGTTGTTTTTTTTTTTTTTTGAACTCACTTTTTTTATTTAGTTTTCAACAACAAACAATATGTATTTTCATACAGTCGTTCCTGTCAATTTTTCAGTTGTATGTCTTGGTTCACATGATATTCAGGTACAGTGTACAAGACAAAGAACAACAAACATCAAAGGTGATCATTCCAAGAATGAAAAGAAGAGGAGAAATGAGGATAATGAAAAGATTGCATAAAATAGAAATTAAATACAAATGATACAAATGAAATAAAATAATTAATTTGAATAATGATTGTCCACTCCTGAGTGTATGTGCTATATATGCTTTTCATAGAGGATTGTGTATGATGTGTGTGTGCCCAGAGACAGTTAACAAGAGCAGTTCAACCAGAGGGCCGAGCAACATTCAGTAATAACAATCATTGTAGTAACAATGCTGCGACAGGACCCCATCGTTTGGTAAAGATCGGCTTCTGGAGCCTTAATGAATATGTGATTCGCTCCATTTGATAGATGTCCCATACTTTTTGGATCCATAAGTCGTATGTTGGGGGATCCGGTTTTAACCATCTGATGGTTATACCCTTCAATGCTGCTGTGAGTAATATGTTTAGGAGGTATTTTTTGGCCCTCCCATCCAGGCCTTCAGGTATCGCTCCCAATAGTACTACTGTGGGGTCTTGTTGGATGTCCTGTTGGAAGATTTCTTTGAGGGCATCAAAGACTTCTCTCCAGTATGTATTTAATTTAGGGCATAGCCAGAATATATGTGTATGATTGGCAGCGCTTCCACAGTTCCGCCAACACAAGTTGGAATGTGTTGGCCCATCTTAGCTACTATTTCTGGTGTTCTGAAGAATCTGGTGATTATTTTCCATTTAAATTCTCTCCAGGTGTTTGAGTTTGTAACTAGGTGTGCCTCTGTGCACATTTCCTCCCAGTTATTCTGTGGAATGATCGTGTTCATTTCCGCTTCCCATCTCTGCTTTATCTGTTGGGAATTATGTAGATTCATAGATAGAAATATGCTATATAATTTACTTATTGTTTTCTTATCTTCATTCCCCATCTGTATCTCGATTAAAAACCTTTCTAGGGGTGTACGTTTCACAAGCTTTCCCCACTCTTTGTGTGTTGTTAGAAAAGTTCTTAATTGTAGGAACCTGTAGAAATCGGTTTTGGGAAGATCAAAATCTTTTTTCAGCTGCTCGAATGTCTTGAGGTTATCCTCATTAAATAACTGGTGCAGGTGAGCCAGTCCCATGTCTGACCACTTTCTAAAGCCCGTATCCAGATTGTTGGGTGTGAAGGTCTTCATAGATCCGATGCTCGTTAGTAATGAAATACATTTTGGAAGCCCAAAAGCTGTCTGTATTTTGTTCCAGATTTTAAGAGTAATCTTAGTCCACTCTGCCACTTCTTTTACGGGCGCATCTGAAAAAGGCAAGACTTGTAAGGGCTCTGGGCATATGTTTTTCTCAATATTAAGCCAGCGAGTGTATGTGCCATTCTGAATCCACACTATCAGAGGTTTCATTTGTGCAGCCCAGAAGTAATATTTTAAGTTTGGTAGTTTAAGGCCTCCATTTAGTTTAGAGAGCTGTAATGTTTTAAGTCTAATTCTAGGACGCTTTTTTTGCCAGATAAATTTAGAAATGATTTTATCCAGGTTATCAAAACTAGATTTTGGAATTTCTATAGGTAGCATCTGAAATAAGTAGAGAAGTCTGGGCAGGACATTCATGCGAATACTTTCAACACGACCAAGCAGGGACAAAGGGAGCGTAGACCATCGTTCCAGGTCACTGTCAATGCACCCAATCATTCTACTATAATTGGCCTCATATAACTTCTGTAGCGATGAGGGGATGTATATACCAAGGTACTTTATACCGTCATTTGGCCATTTAAATCCACTTTGGAGTTTTACATTTCTTGAGATGTTTCCATTGATATCCATAGCCTCTGTTTTTTCCACATTTACCTTATATCCAGAGTAGTATCCATACTGTGAGATGAGTTCCTTTAGATGTGGTATTGTTGATGCAGGTTGCGTCAGATATAATAATACATCATCAGCATACAGGGATATTTTATGATCCTCTTTATGTATTACAGTTCCTTTTATTTTATTATCATCTCTGATAAGCTGGGCTAGGGGTTCGATACTAATTGCAAACAGCAGGGGGATAAAGGGAGCCTTGTCTGCAGCCGCGTTCCAATGTGAATCTTTGTGATCTATATCCATTCACTTTAACAGCTGCTTGTGGTGACGAATATAGTGTTTGTATCCAATTCAAGAAGTTGGGGCCAAATTTGAATCTTTTTAGTGTTTGAAATAGATAATGCCACGATACCCGGTCAAATGCTTTTTGAGCATCTAGAGACAAAATCATAGCTTCTACTTTCTCTTCTTTTTGATGGGATATTATGTTTAATAAGCGTCGTAAATTATCACCAAAGTATCTTCCAGTGATAAATCCCGTCTGATCAGGATGGATGATTTTAGTGATTATATGATTGACTCTTCTTGCTAGGATTGCTGTTAGAATGCGCAGGTCCCCATTCAGCAGTGATATCGGTCTATATGATTGGCACTCTGTGGGGTCTTTTCCTTCTTTATGAATTACCACTATAGTTGCCTCAGCCCAAGATGGTGCCATGGTTTTAGATTCTAATGCATGGTGGTATGCTTTCAGCAACAGTGGTGATAACATATCCTTGAAGGTTTTATAAAATTCATTAATATATCCATCCGGTCCTGGGCTTTTATTATTTTTGAGTGTTGAGATCACCTGTTTGATCTCCCATTCCTCAATAGGCTTCTCTAATTCCTTGGCTGCTGATTCTGTCAGTTCAGTTAATTTTATAGGATTTAAGAACTCTGTAAGTTTTGCATTATCAGAGCAGGTATCTGTATTTTTGTATAAGGATTTGTAAAACTCTGCGAAGGATTCTGCTATTTTATCTGGTTTTGTAACAAAAGTTTCTTTTGATTTAATTTTCTGTACTGTATTAGATGATTGTTTTTTTCTTAATCCAAATGCTAGTAATCTGCTTGCTTTGTTACCGTGTTCATAGTATCTTTGGTTCGTGAATCTTAAACTTCCCTCAATTTTATCTGATAGTAGGCTGTTGAGCTCTCTTCGGGTTGACTTTAGGTCATTTAGGAGATTGGCTGATGCAGATTGTTTATGTTTATGTTCTAAGTCTTTTATTTTATCTTCCAATTCTTTCTGTTTGGACTCTTTTCCTCTTCTCTTAGCAGAGGTGAATGAAATAATACGTCCTCTGATGTATGCTTTGGCACAATCCCAGAGTATAAGAGGTGTTGTTTCCTCCAAGGTATTGATATCCAAGTATTCCTTGAGTTCTGCTGTAATAAAAGAGGTAAATGCTTTATCATTAAGGAGAGATGCATTAAGTCTCCATTGTTTAGAGGTTGGTCTTTGGCCTATGTCCCATTTTAATGCCACGGGTGCGTGGTCGGATAGAGTTATAGGAAGAATATCAATGTCCACTATCCTATGTAGCTCTGCTTTCATGGTAAAGAAATAATCGATCCGTGAATAGGATGTATGTCTGTTTGAGTAGAACGTGAAATCCCTGCCTCTCGGGAACTTGCTTCTCCATATATCTACAAGGCCTGCCTCCTGGGATTGGTATTTGAGCATTCTACTCATTCTAGAGAGCGTAGTTTTAGAGGCAGGTTGTCGGTCCATTAGTTGTGACATTACACAATTGAGGTCTCCTCCCATCAGTAACAGCCCTGTACTATATTGTAGGATCTTATTGAACAATGTCCTGATAAAGCCAGGCTCGTCTTCGTTAGGTGCATATACATTAATGAGGGATACTTCTGTGCCATCAATTAATCCGTTAACTAAGATATATCTCCCCTCTGTGTCTTTGTGTACTAGTGTTTGTGTGAAATTAATTTGTCTGTGTATGAGTATGGATACTCCCTTTTTTCTCCCCGATCGGTGTGAGGAGTAATATACTTTATCTGCCCAGGACCGTCTCAACTTTTCATGTTCAGCATCAGATAGATGTGTTTCCTGGAGGAATGCAATGTGGCAGTTGGCTTGTTTCATCTGATGTAGAATTTTCTTTCTCTTAACAGGGCTATGAAGGCCTTTGACATTGTAACTTATCACTTTTAGCGGGTCCATTGTGTGAAGTATTCAATTTTCATATTTTGGGAGTTTGTGTAGAGAGATGGGAAGCAGAGGCCAACAGCCAGCACATGGGCCATGTATCTTGTTATGTGGAGTGTGGAGAGTTGGACTAGATAATGAAACCGATAGGGATGGGGTAGAAGAGGGTATTTAAGAAAAATGGATGATGAGCTTGTTGTTCTAATAAACAATGTAGGATCCCCAGGGAACAGTGGGATCAGAACAAGGGGAACGCAACAGTCTGGACTGCTGTTAGCTAACATTAGCAACAGTCCGGTGGGACCTAGTCCCTTAGCCACTAAGGGCAAGCAGCAACGGTGCACAGTCGAGATAGAAATGACTATGCTATGGGTGTGCTAAGATAAGGAATAGAGAAAGTAAGAAGAAAAAGAAAAGTTGACACAGAAAAGGACAGTGTCGAGTAATGGCCATTCAGGCCCCTGCAGTTCTTGGCATACATGTGTAAAGTCAAACAGCTCCTTGTGGTGCAGTAGTGCTTGGTTGCACACAGAGCTAAAGGCGTACCAGTATTCTCCTCTTATGGAAGCTGCCAGTGAGCAAGTAAAGTAGAGTGATACAAACAATATGAATAGAAATAGCGGGCACATTATAAGGGTTTGTTTCCTTGTAATGGAGACGGGTATATACAAAAATATTAACTGAGACATATTTTTCCTTTTCTCTTCTCAGGTGTGATTCAAGTAATGTTTTGAAAATATATATATTTGAATATAAAATAAAGTAGAAAATAATGATGTGTCAGTATGTGAAATTGCAGAACTCACTGGTCAGTCCTTACTGTAGTTAACAGTACTGATAGGGATACATTTAGTCTGCAGCCTCAGTAGATGGGATGACTTTCTTCCGGACATACTCCATGGCTTTGCCGGGATCCAGAAACTCTTCGTCTTCGTTGTTGTGCGAAATCCGGAGTCTTGCCGGGTACAGTAGGCCGTAGCGGACTCCTTTCCTTCCTCGCAGGGTCCTCCGTATGTCCGTGAACGCGGCTCTGGCTTTAGCAACGCTGGGTGTGTAGTCTGGGAAGATAGAGATCCGGTTCCCGTTGTAGACCAGCGGCGCTCTTTCTCGGGCTCTCCTTAGGATCTCTGCGGCATCTCCGTCATTGTGTACTTTAGCGATTATCACTCGTGGTTTCTCCCGGTCTCCTGGTTTCCTGGTGGCGGCTGTGCGGTGCGATCGGTCGATCTTTATGTCCCGGTCCAGCTGCAGGACTTCTTTAATAACTTTGGCAACTGTGTTAGGGGAGCTGGAATCCGGTTGTTCTTGAATGCCGGCTATCCGGATATTACACCGTCTCATTCTCCCCTCCATATCCTCGCATCGGTCTGTTAGAGTTGTGACCTGTCTTTGAAGGCTGGTTATCGTAACTTCTTGTGCGGCCACCTCGTCGGACCGTGTTGATAAGCCGCCCTTCACGTCTTGTATGTCGGCTTTCATGTGGTCTACTTCTGTTTGGATAGCGGTCGTGTTTTTAGAAATTTCGGACCGCACCGCTTGTAATTCAGACTTGAGTGAATTGAAATCTTCTGCTAGCGCACTTTTGAGTTCCTCTCTTATAATTTTGGAGATCTCTCCCTTCAGGGAAGATAAGATGTCCGCTTTCATCCGTTCGGTCATACCTGGGCTTTCACTGCGGGTGGGAGAGGGTTGGTCCGGATCACCTGGTCGGATCTGCCTCGTGGTTCTTGTAGGCCGTGATGAGCTACCGCCGGATTTATATTTGTATTTTTGAAGCTTTTCCGCCATTCAAAAATGATGTAGCTTGTATAAGTCAGCTGTTAGCCCCTTTGTGATGTCCTCGGTGAGCTTTGAGGCTGGTATTCTTGAAATAGTAGCTGTTTTTATGTAAAATATTGTCGGTTCTGCAGGAGCACTGAAATTAGCGTCTTACTCCATATCTTGCTCACTAGCGCCCCCCATGTTTGTTGTTTTTAATAATGTGATTATTTAGTCAACATACATTTCCGTTTCAATGTTGATTTTGTTATCTGCATCATTTGGAGGATACCATTTAATTAGCTGTATGATGTAAAACTGTGATCTTTCACAAATGTGTTTGTGCTTATTAGCAGATGCCATTTAAGTCATTCAGGGTCATTAACTCAACTTATTTGTCTGTGAAATGATGCTTCCATGAGCTGAAATTGTGGCAAATAAATGTTTCTGAAGGTAGTATGTCAACTGTTGTGTACTTATTGTGCACAAATCTTCTTCCTACTGTAATTTAGCATTCGATCCTAATCCCGATCTCCACCATCTTGGACTCACGGACTTTGAGGCGCGCTCCCGCAAAGTCTGAGTGTTTAGTTCTTCTAATTACACACAATTCATAGCAATGTGACGTTAAACACGGGGCTACCAATGGATACAAAAGGAAAACAAATAGGATAGCACATGGGTGTTCAGCCTGGCAAATTACATTTACAAAAAAAACATAACAGGGTTAGGACCCAATAGCAGACCACAGGAGACAGAATCAGGTAAAGGAGTTTTATTCCGTAAAAGAAGTGTGGAGCCTGAGGTCCAACACAACAGAGAGCAGATCACGACGTGAGTCCCGAGGCACAACACCGAAGGCAGGTAGAACAAAGCAGGTACTCTACGCACAAGGAGAGAGAAAGTTAGCGAACGTAGCAAGTCAGTGGAGAATCTCATGGAGCTGCAGTAAAGACTACCGGGGCAGAAGACGTAACAGACTGACAACCCAGGACCAGGGTTGATATGGAGCTGGTGAATAGTCAACAGGCCACAGCTGTGCACCGCTCGGGGGTCTGGAGGTAAGACGAGCACATGGCAACACAAAACAAACGGGATGACAGACACATGAGGTAAGGAGACTTGGGAGAACAGAGGTAAACACAATGGGTCAGACAGAAATCCTGACTACCTGCCCATCTTCTCTGGATGCAGCCCGCAAAAATCCTGGATCAGTGTGGGATCCATAATACTCGAACGGGGCACTCAAGAGCGTTCCTCTGGACCGTAATCCTCCCAGTTCACCAGGAATTGGAAGCCCCGCCCCCGCCGGTGAGCATCCAAAAGTCTCCTGACCGTATAAACGGGGCCCCCTGTTGATGAGTCGGGCGGGCGGTGGGGTCAAAGTACTGGTGGACTACTGGAAAGTAGGGTGGACCTTCAAGGATGAGGGGAGTTTCAGTCGCACCGCGGACGGATTAATAATGGCCTGGACCACAAATGGATCGATGAACCGGGGGGACAACTTCCGGGATTCGGTCTTTAGCGGGATGTCCTTCGCTGAGAGCCACACCTTTTGACCGACCTGGTAGAGAGGAGCAGGAATGCGGCGACAATCTGCCATGTGTTTATTTTGTTCCGCCGTACGGAGAAGACCGGCCCGGGTCTCTCTCCACACCCTCCTACAGTGACGGATGTGGAGCTGCACAGAGGGAACGGCTGTCTCCACCTCCTGAGTGGGGAACAGGGGAGGCTGGTATCCCAGGGATACCTCAAATGGCGAGCGACCAGTGGCTGCAGTAGTATGGGAGTTGTGGGCGTACTCTACCCAGGACAGGTGAGTACTCCAGCTAGAAGGGTTTGATGCTGCCACGCAGCGGAGGGAGGCCTCAAGCTCTTGATTTAGCTTCTCAGTCTGCCCGTTAGACTGGGGGTGAAACCCAAAGGACAGGCTGATTGTTGTGCCCAGAGCCTGGCCGAAGGCTCTCCAGACCTGGGAAATGAATTGGGGACCACGGTCTGACAAGATGTCCACCGGAATCCCATGTAACCGGAACACATGGTTGACCATAATGTCCTCCGTCTCCCGGGCAGAGGGAAGCTTGGGCAGAGCGAGGAAGTAGGCAGCTTTGGAGAAGCGGTCTACCACCGTGACGATGACTGTTCCCCTGGAACGTCGACCTGGGTCTGCTGCCACCACCCTACGTCGCTTGAGGCCGCCATCACTGGCGGAGGACCACCTGGCGGTTTATCCCTGCGGTCAGGGGGACAGCGGCAGCACGCTTGCTCCGACCTGGCCAACACCATCCCCACGGAGGAGGCTCCTACCGTAGCGTCTGGCGCGGCCCGCACCAGCCCCGCGGTCGGCGCCGCTCCCCAAGCCTCCGACCCCCGCAAATGCCGGCACCCTTCCCAACCCACAGGGGGTCTCTCAAACATCAGGGAAGGAGTGTTGGAGGTGCGGGCAGCCCGGGCACTTCCAGAGGGAGTGCCCATTGATGGAGGTGGGCCAGGTGATTCGGGTTGCCGGCTCTCCAACACCTTCCCCGGTCCGGGAGCGACGTACCACGTTCCGGTAAGAATCTAGGGGGGTACACGATAAGGTGTGTGAATTGGGACGTTCACGAGTATCCCATAGTGTCAGTGGAAATTAGACACAGGGGGAAAAAGCATAATGTGAAGGTCGCGGTTAGCTCCCGCCTTACGCACCCCCTATTCTTGGGGACAGATTGGCCGGGGTTTAACAAGTTAATGGGGCAGGCTGCGGGGGGGTGTTCACGGTCAACAGTCATGCAGTATGTGCGCTGTGCTCAGCGGTGACGCGAGGTTGTCCGACATTGCAACCCGATGGCTGGTCACATGGGGTATGAAAAAACACTGGACCGGATAATTACCCGGTTTTACTGGTGTCAGTTGGTAAAACACCCAGCCATTCCAAGGGCGCCTTTGCGTCCTCTGCCATTAATGGACGTTCCGTTCGAGAGAATTGGCATGGACCTCATCGGGCCAATTTAGTGGAGTGCACGCGGATATTGCTTTGTTAGTCCTCGTGGATTACGCAACACGATATCCGGAGGCGGTGCCGTTGCACAACATTTCTGCAAAGAGTGTCGCGCAGGCGCTGTTTCAGGTCATCCCGAAAGAGATTCTGACTGACCAGGGCACCCAGTTCATGTCAAGAACACTGAGAGAACTTTACGGGTTACTGTGCATTAAGTCTATTCGGACCAGTGTGTACCACCCACAGACAGGCGGTCTGGTGGAGTGTCTGAATAAGACTTTGAAGTCCATGATCCGTACATTTATTAGCGAAGATGTGCATAATTGGGATAAATGGCTTGACTGTTGTTTGCAGTGCGGTAGGTCTCCCAGGCCTCCACGGGATTTTCTCCCTTTGAACTGTTCAAAAGGGAGAAACTGTTCGGCAGGACTCCGCGGGGAGTGCTCGACCTGATTAAGGAAAACTGGGAGGAGGGACCGAGCACCAGCAAAAACGAGATCCAGTACGTCCTGGACCTGCGAGCAAAGCTCCACACACTGGGTAGGATGTCACATGATAATTTGCTCCAGGCCCAGGGACGGCAACAGCGGCTGTACAACAGAGGGGCCAGGCTGAGACAATTCACTCTGGGAGAGAAGGTACTTGTATTGCTTCCTTCTTCCAGCTCTAAACTCCTCATCAAGTGGCAAGGGCCCTATGTGGTTACATGGCGAGTGGGGGATGTCGACTATGAGGTGGTGTGTTCCGACAGGGGCGGAGCTACACAGATTTACCACCTCAACCTCCTAAAAGCATTGAGGGAGGTGGAGTCTGTTTCTCTAGTGTCTGCGGTATCTGAGAGAGAGAGGAGCTGGGGCCTGAGGTCCCAAAATCCACCAATCCGGCCTCGCTCCTTTGTGAAGACCATCTCTCTGGGACCCAGAGAACAGACATTGCCCAGTTGCAAGAGCGGTTTGCTGACGTGTTCTCTCTCCTGCCAGGACGCACAAACCTCATAGCGCACATTTCAACGCCTCATGGCGTGGGTGCTGCATCTGCACGCTGCATATGCTGCCACCTACTTGGATGATGTGATCATCCACAGCACCACCTGGGCGGAGCAGGTGCAGCGGGTGGGCGCGGTGTTGGAGTCCCTGAGGCAGGCGGGGCTCACCGCCAACCCAGGGAAGTGTCCGGTTAGACGGAGGGAAGTACGGTATCTGGGGTACCACTTGGGCGCCGGGCAGGTGCGCCCACAGGTGGACAAGATTGCCGCCATCGCGTCCTGCCCGCGACCCAAGACTAAAAAAGGGGTGAGGCAGTTTCTGGGGCTGGCGGGTTATTACAGGCGGTTCACTCGGAACTTTGCGGAGCTGACCAGCCCCTTGACTGACCTAACCCGGAAAGGTGCCTCAGATCCGGTCCAGTGGACGGAGCAGTGCCAGTTGGTATTTAAGAAGGTAAAACAGGCTCTCTGTGGGGAACCTTACACCTAACTTCTCTCTTCCTTTGGTGGATAAATTGATCGTCTGGAAGCGGCCGTCATCCAGACACAGTTCCTGGAGAAGCTGTGTGCGGTTACAGATAATATTATATATAATATTAATATTATGAACCCAGACACAAGGGCTTGATGGTCCGACGTTTGTGGGACTTGCACAACATGTGCAAAGCAGAAATATTGTTTATTTCTTCCATGGTAGATGGCAGTAATTTATCTGTTTCCATGGCGATAAGCCATGCCCCCTCTCTAGCGCAAAGGAAGCAAACAATCACAAATAGTCCGGCGAGTAAACTCCCTCCGGAAGTGCCCGGGCTGCCCGCACCTCCAACACAGGAAGAGTGCTGGTGCTGGCCGCGGTCGGTGTCTCGGGGGCCTGAGTGAGAGGTGCCAGCCACGGAGCCCAGGCCCACAAACTGCTCCAGGACAACTTTCTCTGCTATTCCTGCGCCCCCACCGAGCCTCCGGGTCACAGCCATCTGGTGGCAGCGTCTTTCAGCCGCTGAGCAAAAGTGAATGGCCGGTCCTCAGGGCCCAGCCTGGCCTCGTGGAACCTCCACCGGTGGTCCTCCGGAGACAGGCCCAGCCGGTCTATGACCACTTTAGGCACGTCCGCATAAACCTGACTGCCGGGGGCAGCCCCAGAGCCGCCGTCTGTGCCTCCCGGGCAAGAAGAGGCAGGAGCCGGACTACCCACTCGGCCGCAGGCCAGCTACATGCCCTCCGCTGTAGCCTCGAATGATGTGCGTCATCCTGTGTAGGGCCACCCCCGCCAGCGCAGAGGGGGCCAGCGCCGGCCAAGCTGCAACTGACCAGGCCGCGATCTGCTCCAGTGCGAAGATCTGCCTCTCAGTCTGGTCATAGAGAGCCCCCAGAAACTGCTGATTTGTCTCCGCCTGCTTGCGCTGCATGGCCGCGATCCCCGCCAGCATCTGCCCCAGCACCACGATCGGCTGGGTCGGCATCTCCCGAATGCTCCGCCAGTATCTGCTCCCCGCTCTTTCCACGTTCCTCAGCTGCTCCTGCTCTTATCGGGAAGAGACACACACAAAAAAAAATTTATTCCAGCTGAGGATGATTACCCATGCCAGCACCGTTCCATGAACCACCCCCCCGCTCCACCCACTCTGCAGATGAGCCTAACGACCCCACACTGCCACAAGTATGTCAACAGTTTCAGACATAGGCTTTACAAAGCTGGTGAGCTAACTCGCCAGAATCTGGGTTTAGCTCAGGGGAAAATGAAACGCTTGTGAGACCGTCGCGCTGAGTATCCATGCATGCTTTGCTCCCTATTGTTAGTTCACCTTTTCAGGCGAAGTTCACAGGTCTGCATACTGTCACAAAACAAGTCTCAGAGCAGAATTACATAATTTCAACATCTCAGCGTAGGAAGGCAATGCAGCTTTGTCACATTCATGCAGCTTGTGTAGCTGATCCAGTGCTGGTTGACTTGCCGCTGAACCTGTTGGATTGTGAGGAAGACTCTTAATTGATAATTCTCTCTCTTTTAAACCTCACATTCAGCAACTTGTGAAGAAGTTGAGGCTGGGTTTCTAGTTCAGAAATAAGTCTTACTTTTCTTTTGATGAATTTTAACGGTAAACACTGTACATGCAGATGCACTAATAATGTACTAACACTGGTTGAGGTTAGTGTGCCTAAACTGGTTAGGGCTTAGAACAGAGTCCCCCATCGGGTTGTGTTTAGGGCTGGGGAACTGTAACAGTTGAGATTAGGGCCAAGAAGAGGTGGGATTGGGTTTAGAAATGGCCCCCCACTGGGTTGTGGTCAGCGCTGGGACACCAAATTTATCAGGCAAAAAAAAGCGTCCTAGAATTAGACTTAAATCATTACAGCTATATAAGCTAAATGGAGGCCTTAAACTCCCAAACTTAAAATATGACTTCTGGGCTGCACAAATGAAACCTCTGATAGTGTGAATTCAGAATGACACATACACTCACTGGTTTAATATTTAGAAAAAAGTATGCCCAGAGCCCTCACAAATCTTGCCTTTTTTTAGATGCGCCCATAAAAGAAGTGGCAGAGTGGAATAAGATTACTCTTAAAATCTGGAACAAAATACACAGAAGCTTTTGGGCTTATTTTTCTCAAATGAAAAAAGTAGCAATGTCCACTGCCTTTTGGAGATAGAGGTTAAAGAGCTTACAGCAGCTGGTATTCCCAGGCGGTCATTCCTCACAATCAAAACACAAAAAAGAGACCTATGCCAGAGAGCATCACACCTAACCCTTAGCCAAACTAATCAAAAACAAAATTCCACGCCCCCATCATCCCCTTTTTTACACAGAGTGGTCAATAAAACCCCTCGGGAACCATTCCTCCCTGCAGACATGCAGCAGCCCTAAGTGGGCCCTCAAAACATTTCTGAAGAGGGCCAAGATGTTGACCCTCTTGCTCTCAAAAACAGCTAAGTTCCTTCTCAGGACCGCTACATGCCTTGCAATTGCAAGGAGTGTGTTAATTTGATCTATTTGTATTCTCCTGCCCCACAGTGCTTTTTGATCAGCCCATGAACATACACCCTCAGTTCTTGAAGGCCCTGGCAGCGGAGGGTGAGGTGTTCGAAATCCTCATCCTCAACGCCACAGACTGCACAAGTCCTAGTGAACTTTGCTCTGTGAATCTGGTGCAGGACGATGCTGAAATAAAACCGCCTGTGCCTTAGTTTGTAGTCTGTGTTGAAAACCGAATGTGGGATACCAGGAACCATTAGGTTTCGCCAGATTTTTTTAATATCTTTATTAGGGAACACTACTTTCCATCTAGCCTCTGCAGCCGGCTGTTTCGTAAGTTTTTGGACCAATATGCTGTATATTACTTTAGTTGGAATCTCTGACACAGGCACAGACTTCGCCCCTTGGCACAGGAGGAAGCCCACAGCATTGTCCTGCATCCGACCACCACTCTTGTCCCCCTAATTCCCTCCACTCTTTTCCTATACAGTTATTCAGGCTGACGCCTATAGCATCAACCCTCCTTGCACTGAAAGCCCCGCCCGCCCTCCTCAACCCCATTAATGTTTTTGCCCCATCAAAGGTTAACCCTCCCCTCCCCCCACAGACACCTCCCAGCGTTGTCAGGCCCGCCACTTGGAGAGCCCTGGACACCAGGGGTCTGCCTGTGTGAGAAAAGAAGGGTGAGTTAAGAAAAGGTAACCTTTTCACATGCTCTTTGTGTTTAACGTCAGGCACGAGGTGGGGCAGAAACTTGTCCCATGACTCCAGCACCTCGCGGTAGAAGCCAGGCCAGTCCCCTGCAACATTTCTGGGCGAGAAGGCACAAAGGTTGTAACTGCCCTTCTCCCCATACTCTGCCACGCGACCAGCCAGGGCGCTCTTCCACGGATGCTGCCTTTCAGGATCCAAAAAACGGACTATCAATTTCTCCCACTCTCTTTTTGCACTTATGTCAATCAAACATAAATACCCTTCCATTTTTTTTTTATCAATTAACGTCTTGCGAGCAATCATAATACCCTTCGCCCTCCACAAGAAGGAAGAGATAACGCTGTCTAAAGAATTTAAAGCCCAAACTGGCAGCTCGCAGGACCCCAAAACATGATCATTTTTTGACAAAACTAGAGCATTAGAAATTATTACCTTTCCCCTTATTGTCAGGCCTCTAGCCTGCCACAAGTTCAACGTATCCCTTGTTCTATTCATCACCTCGCTCCAATTCCTGTCCCTAGCCTTCCCACTATCTATTCCTACATACACCCCCTCTCTCCCGGCTCAATTTTGAAACCCCATTTATTAAAACCCAGGCCCTCCTCTTTGAAGGCCGTGATTTCTGACTTGCTTTTATTTACTTTTGCCCCTGAGGCCCTCTCGTACGCCGCAAAATGCTTCATAACCTGATCTAGATAAGTGCTATTTTTCAGAAAAACGTTAATATCATCTGCATATTGAATTATTTTTAGTTCCTGTTTTGCTTCTGTTACTATGCCTTTAATATTGATATCATATAATGTATTATGCTCAAGACTAGAGGCTCTGCCACTAAACTAAACAGAAAAGCCGACAGGGGGCATCCCTGTCTAATAGAATTCAATTCAATTCAGTTTATAGAACGTTGTATTACCACCGGTTCAGTTAAAAATCTGTTTACTTTCACCCTGCTTTCAGCCTCACAGTACAGGACTTTTATTTTTTTTATAAAACAATCCCTAAAGCCGAATTTTCCCAAAACCTCCCACAAAAACCCATGCTCCACTCGATCAAACGCTTTCTCTAAATCAATCCCAAGAAACCAAAAATAACCTTTCACAGGGAAAAAACGGAAGAAACCTTCAGGAGAGCAACAGAGGAGGATCCCTCTCCCCGGATGGACAGATGAATAGATGTCATGTGACCAGAATGAACAGAGTTACAGAGTTACAGAGTTACATAAACACATTACATGAATATGACAATGTATGAATGGACCTCCACAATCTATGAAACAGAAGGAGGTAGAGAGGAGGGGGGGGGGGGGGGCATCAGCAGGGCCAATGCGGGAGGCCGTCTCACCAGCATCAGACACCTCCAGGTCCAATGGACCATATGGGACGTGAAGTCACAACGACTCCGGGGAGGAAGCAGAGTTAATAAGGTGCAATGGAGAGATGTAAATTCATCCATAAGGAAAGAGAGAAGAGGAAAGAGCTGCTCAGTGTATCCTAAAAAACCCACAAGATGTGCTTGATTTTTTAAATGTTACGTAGA